>NC_063192.1:2042445-2342445 GCF_017589495.1 Alosa alosa | reverse complement strand
CGGTATTGTCATTTATGACAGCCGATAAATATCTTTAAATGTGTTTACACCAAGAAGGCAATTGCATGGTTTACAATGCCTTTTTAAAGTAAAAGAAACAATGTTCTGCTTGCATAAAGTGACCATAGTAACCAAGTAATCAAGTGCCCGCATCTACCAGGTCACGTCCTCGGTATGTTTTTCCTTCAGCTTTTGTTTAATTAAATGCAAAAAGAGCTGGTGAGACAAATATCAAAATCAGCATCACGTGACATTTAGTTGCAGCTACAATCTGCCTTCTCAAAACGAGAGTACAGTAATGTTAGCTGGAAATCACAAGAGTGTGTTCTCTTCAGCCAAAACAACGGACGTCTAAACTAATTAGGTCAAATGCACTGTAGAGTCTCACAGCTCACATACTTCAGTACCCACAAAGCCAAAGTCCAACATAAACAAACTAGATTATCTGACGTTTGTCATATTACTGGCTGATGTGGTGTCTTTCCTCACCTGAATGTGTGATGAGTGACATGCTAAAACAAACAAAACTATCATTTGCAAAGCTAACAGAAGTGGAGAAAAGCTAAGCTAAAGACAAAGAGAGAAGGTGAAAAACTAAAATAGTGAAGTAGCCTAAAGATACTGTAGGGTTGTTGCCAAGAATGAGATGCTAACCTAGTCTTATGCTGAATTTCAATGGAGATGCAGCTATGCCTAGATAATATAGCCTTTATTTAATGACTTTAGCTCCATTGACTAACCTTAAATTGAACAATGTTATTTTGGTAAATAATATTGATAATTAATGTTATGATGGATGGATTTCATAAGCATGACCCCATGGCCATTTTTGACTTTGCAGTGTTTCCCATACATTGACTTATTTGTGGCAGCCCACCACAATATAAACATTGACCACCACACAATGATTGTCCTGGTTGTACTAAATTGTGCTTAAATCTAGTTAGAATCATAACCACACTGCACTAATTTGTTAAGAACTGTTGCATTCAGGTTAATTCTGCAAACCTACCACCACAAATAGAATTCAATTCTGTGGGAAACACTGCCTTGGTATTTGACAAATCCTGGCTACGGGAATTTTCATAATTCATTGTATAACAGTCTTTAGGATACCATATAGTAAGGATCATCAGAATACCAATCTGCTTGATATTAGAGCAAATTAACAATTGAACTGATTTTTAACTGTTTTTTGGAATCCTCAAATATCGACCTCGAACATTTCTCTCAAATACATTCCTTAATTAATGTATCCATTTCCAAAGTATTACACTTCAAAACAACCTAGGGGTGTAAAGATTCACCGATGCGTACCGGAAACAGATTTGAACGTTAAAAATGCAAGTGCATCGGTATGCGACCCCTCGACCGGATTAAATGTTTTATGAACTGGTCGATGGCCCGGTTTTAAAAATCACAGTAAGCAAAGCTGCAACAGAAGACCTAACATTACAAATCATGTTACTTTCAAAATGATATAGATTGTCTCTCATTCGCAAATACATCTGCAGAGCGTCTGGTATCATGTTCAAATAGGGTAAGTAGCGTCATTGGCAGCACAATGGCAGCAAGCTGGTTGCAGAATCCAGTGAAACAGACATTACTTTGCTCAACACAACCACAGACTCACAATGTGTATGTAAAGTAAACCTGTTACAGTATCTTGGAAGAAGTCATATATTCCATCAGTCTAGGTGCCGTAACCACTAGCCTCTAACCTACCTTAGGCTGCAACAAACATTGTAGCCTTGTCTGTGAGGTAACTTTGCTGCACTGCGCTGCCCTTCCCGTAAGGGTCTCCCCCCGCTCCAGTGGACAGCTGAAAGTTAACCGAGAAGTGGAACACAAGGTAATATATCCTACCGGTCATTGTTGATGTGACAACTCTGGTAACCTTCTTATTTATGTAAGGGACTCCTGAATAAATCTGCTGTTTCTCTACATCAAAAACACTCGGAAATGTCTGAGTTTTAAAAAGTATGAGAGCCAATCACAGACGAAAGAGGACTGAGGTCAAAAGCATGTGTACTCTTACTGCAGTGCACACACGTCAATGCAGGATGAAAATCTTTTTATTTCAATGAATTCAGTCATTGAAAAAGCATTGGGCAATTCCGTGGTATTTAGGCCATGGTAGTTGGCATTATGGACGTGACAGTTTTGCCCCATTACTTTAATTGACTGATAAAGCAGTCACATTAGCAACCTTCCACACCCAACAACGTCTACTACTTTCCCTGTAGTATACTCAAGGAAAAACATCCGTGTCATGTGTGAAATGCCCAAAACCTTAGACCCAAAATGAAAATAGGCTAAAACAAACTTTAGTATTTAAAAATATAAAATAAATATAGACTAGATTTCATCTCATATTTATTTACATTACAAAACAGAGAAGGACGTCTTCGCGATTACTGAATCAGAGAACATCACTTAAAAGAGGTCGCTAATCTTAATGTGGTATTACCTACCACACAAACATGGAATTGAATTAGCATATCCATTCTGTAAAACAGTAGCCAATAGGCTACTACTATAATGACGCTGGCTTGTAAACATGAGCTACGCGATCTTTTGGCGTTTGAAAACAATAAAACCCATGAAATTATATTCATATGACATGCTGAAATACATTCCACTGTACCATGGATGAAGACAAACACGCAACGCAGGCGGGGGTATCGGCTTGTCAACCAAATGCACGTGTATCCCCTGATGTGTAACCATGACAGATTTTACCACAGTAGTAGAAGACAATACTGTTTCCCAACTGGGACCCCGAGAGCAAAACTTCCACGGTGTTGCTTTAACAAGCATTGGACTCCTTGATTTGATGGTTTGCAAACTCAATTGCAACTTTACGCCACTACGACCATGTATCTGTGCCGGTATCTGGAATCTGTGCATCAGGCTCTCTGAAATCGGCAACAACGAGAAGGACAAATGTGCTGGATTTTCTTCTATTAAGCCTACAGAAGGAGTCTGGCAGCACCTTGATATTGCAGCTCATGAAACAGGTGTGGAGATGATCTCTTTTACAACCAAGCACAGCCAGCTTCTTGAAAATTTAGAGAGTGTAGCCTATGTTCAATTTGTAGTCATGTCTCAAAAGACCCCCCCCGGCAGAATGTGTCGGTTTTTGAGCGCCTCCTTAATTTGCTTTGCTTGACTTCTCGGCTCGCTCTGAAAATTGCTTCAAATTACTCACACTTGTGATCCATATATCTCCTTGTCCTGAGCATACACTTGATTAGAACAGTAGGCATGGAAAACATTACTGTATTCCTTGTTGAGCAACCCCATAAGCATGTTTTTTTTCATACAATTATTTTTTTTTAAATCAGGAAAAAACTGTTAAGACACAGCAAGTGCTATGCTGATTGCCATTTCTGAATTTGATAACTAACATACATTAAATAGTGGTGGACTAATGCCATGGGGCAGACTCATTTCTGCCCCTATGAGCCTCTGTTAGCACTAAAACCAGTCCCTCCAGGATTTCGCGAGGATTTTTTGTGATTGTTGCGATCTAAAATGGCTGATTTCGCGACAACTTTTCTAAAAAATTGCGATAAAGGTTGCAGTGTTTTTAGCTGTTTGTTGCGAAGAAATTGCAAGAGGTAGTGAAAATTGCAAAAATAGTTGCGATTTTTTTTTTTTTTTATCATTTTTTAATTGAGGGTAATTAAGGTTAGTACGACCAAAATTGCACTGATCTTGATGCTTATTAAAAAGGATAAGTAAAGGTAAATAGTAAGGGTTACAGAAAATCAAAGTAGGCCTACTTTATTTGAGTAAATATTTTTACTGGGGTAATTCACAAAGCAGTAGCCTATAACCTTTCGTAGAACTGTCCAAAAAAGACAGCCCCCTAAAGAGATGGCATCATGTCATATGTTTCAATACATTCATATGTTATAATTCATATTAAGTTAATATCTTTTTAATAATTCATATTCTGTGACTTGCATAATTACTAATAGCCAACTAAGTCATCTAGTAATAGCCATCTAGTAATTTCATATTGATTTAAACTATTAGACTACACTTTTCTTTAATGTTATTACATTGGTGGGGTGTAAGTCTAATTGACTGCCTGCCACTTTAAGGATGTGAGAGTAGCGTAGCCTAATAACATTTCTAAGTGGATTGGAACACTTGCATCTCACTGTGTTCGGCTATGACTGGAAATAACTTTGCATAGTGCATTACGATATGTGGATGGAATTCGGGATGTTTTCCATGTCATTAGTTAAAATAAATGTTAAAAAATGACTCGTATGAAATCATTCTTGGATCATAGAAGAGGTAAATGTCTTACAATGTTATTAATTTCTATGATTTTGCTAGCACTACATAAACTGAGCCCACAAGCTAGCAAACATGACACGAGCTAAAAGGACATCTCCAGGTGTAAACGTTTGCCAATGGGTTGCATATTATAGCCTACTCAAATGTCAGTAAACCAAGTAGGCCTTAATTAACTTACTTTCATAGCCTAGGCAGGTTAGCAACACCAGGTTGATAGATCCAAGTAAAGCAGATCATTAACGTTAGCCTTCTATTTATTGCATACCTGTCAACACTCCCGTTTTTCCCGGGTTTCTCCCGTATTTCAAGGTCATCTCCCAGCACCCTCCCGTTTTGTTATTAAAACTCCCGTAATTTGCATGACCATCAAACTTCATTTTAAAATCATTGATCCATTCAGATTGCCAGATTGTATATGAAATACACCCTACACATACACGATCACTTAGTTTGAATTTCAACTGTTTTTGTCATAGGCTAAAACCTGGCAACCCAAAACCCAAATAAGGAAGCAGGTGGCAACTGCGCAGCCGGAGTCTCGTCGTAAGCAATCGGGCTAGTTGAATGGCCTACTCCAGAACTAGCTGTTGTGAAATTGTTGGGAATTTAATTGATTAACACATCACATAAACTGTTATTGAGTGTTGTTGGTAGCCTACACTGAACTTGTTCCCTCGGAACCAAATCTGACAGCAAGCAGCTTTGGAGTTTTGGAAGTAGGCTGAAGGCAGGCAGCTGGTGGATACATAACTGGTATGCGTAAGGTAATGGTAAGGTAAAAGCAACAACCGAAATGCAGTGTTGAAACACGTGTATGAAACGTATTAAATATGCAAACACAGATCCGGTATAAACACAAAGCTAAATGTTGACAGGTATGATTTATAGTCATCAAAACTGCAGAGGAGTGAACAAGTCTCTGGTGTCTGCAGAAGTAAGTGTGGCATCTGACTCATATTCTGCGCGAGGGACTGTTGTGGTAGGTGAAATTTCACGGGGAAATCATGATGATTGGCCAAATTCGCGAAAAAGTTGCAGTGTTTGGACAAAATTGCGAGGTCGCCCAGAATTCACGAGGATTTGCTGAATTTGCGTTAATTGTTGCGATCGCAACATCGCGAAATCCTGGAGGGACTGTAAAACAAAGCGCTTACCCTGATTGTGAAATTACCCTTACAGTTTCTTTACAATTACCGGGGTTAAGCAGGCATAGTGGTTAGGGATGAGTCGCGATCTTCAAATATTCGAATAGTCAAAAAGTGCGCGAAATTCAATCTTAAAATAGCTTTTTTGAAAATCATTATTATTGCGTAGTTCCAATGTGTTATATAGACTACATAATTTACGCCGCGCAAAATGTCATAAATCACGCAGCAGGGTATTTCCCTATCGCTAACATGAGTGAGGTTACTACCCGATATAGGCTACCTGCGTTGTGTAGGCTACATAGTAAACAAACAGAAGAAGAGCATTGTCATGACCTCGTGACTGTAAATTCTGCAGAAAACCAATGAACGCTTAGTCGCTTACCCCATGACATAGTGGAAGGCCAAATAGAAGAAATATCCCTACCTGGCAAAGTTAGCAATCTCCTACTGGAGTGTGCCTGCGACTTCTGTGCCATCCAAGCGGTGTTCTCTGAAGTACAGCGGGTCTACCAGTAATTGTTAATAGGTTGCATTCGCGTCTCCTCCCTGACCATGTTGACATGCTCATTTTTTTTTAACAAGAATATGACATGCCCAACTGTAAGGCTACAAATAGTGACATTGATTGAAACTAATTTGTTAAAAAAGTAGGCTATTGCACAAGGCAGGTTTGCATAAAATCATTATGACATGTAGCATTTTTTTTTTTTAAAGAGCATCTAAATTGTTTTTGTTTCTTCCAATTAGTAAAAATAAAAAAAAAGGACGAGAACATGTTATTTGTTCAATTTACAGTTTGTTTGATGACAAATCGCTAAAGATGAAATTGGCCTCCCTTTCTGTCATTGTGAGAATGTGCGTTCCCGCCCCCCCTCCGATTTTCGAACAATATTCGACTTTTGTTTCTCGATTATCGAATGGCATTTTTGGCAGAAATTTACATCCCTATAGTGGGGGTTCACACTTCCGTATATGGGGGTTCCCCACCACCAAGTAATAACAAACTTACATTTTTTGGACGTTTACAGTCAGTTTTCTCTTCCAGTTCTCGTCTACGCTTTTTCTCTAAAAGAATTTCATCAAGTGTTTTAACTTTCCAGGTCTCCTTTGCGTCCCCCATCAGCTCCAACACGCCACCAACTGCAATGAAACAGAGAAGACAAAGTTACACTGCTGGGGAAAAAAGTAACATTGTTTATCAAATCAAACACGTGAGGATTAGGCCTACAAAGGCATAGAGTGGCATCAAGGTCATTCCATGTCAAATCACCCAGAAGCTCACCAGTCACTCTTACAGAAAAATCTGACAAAAATCACTGGTGCTCCTACTCCTACTTATTAGCGTTCAAGCAGTAGGTCCCGACGGTAATTGTAAAGCAATTTACAATTGTAGCTATAAATAAATTAAGAATGTAGCTAAAAATGTTCAGAATGCAATGCAATCAAGCATTTCGGGCGATGTGGAGGCACAAGCCGGAAGCAGAGCAAATGTTCAGAAGGCTACCTCCAACAGCGAGAGAGAAAAAAGATGCACATTTTAAAATATCTATATATACGGCTCTGCATTCCACAAGCCTAGAGCGCCCTGTAGACTGTAATGTTTACTCCTTGGTTCATGTCAGTCAGTATGAATTAACATTTAAAAACATGTTAAATAATATATTTTAATTTATAAGCACCTGACTATAAGTCGCCAGCCAAACTATGAACAAAAGTGTGACTTCTAGACCGGAAAATACGGTAAAAATGTCAAAAAACGGTCCAAATAATTGGTCGACTTCTAATCCAGCCACACACCTAATGTCCCTCCAGCATGCATACCAAGAGGGGGAAAAAAAAACATACGCATGTTGAAGTGCAGCGTGTCAACATTATCTCCTCAAACTTTAAATAATACCATTTTGAGTTTTTTGCCTGACATTTGGGGTATATTATATTTATTATATTATATTTCACAACCATCTCTTTAGACTTTTAGAAATTAAGCCATTGTATGTCCAGAGAAATTAAGCATTTTGCGATCCTCGCTCATTTTTGCTTCTCACAGGACTTCCCGACACTGCCGGGACGCTAGAGCAGATCTTGCAAGTCTGGTTTTCTGCTAGGAGACTGTAAGGGGAGCCACAACTGTGTAGTGGTCAATGTTGATATTGTGGTAACAGGGATTTCTAGCTCTGCTTTTACACAATAGGATTTTAAGTAGTGTGGTGGTTTATCGTGAAATCGTGAACAAAACACATTTTTCTTAAAACAAGATATGTGCCCCACGAACTTTGACAACTATATGAGCATATCTAGGCTACAATCGTTTTGTCATGTCATAGCAAGCACACTTTGCAGTTCCTCGTAAATGCATCTAGTTGCCATTATTGGTGTAGCTTTAGTCTATTACTAACGTCTTAGTAATGTTTATGTAATGTTTTCCTTTTGTTGCTTAGGATAAAAGATCTCTCCCAAGCAGCTCTTTGGTAGCCTACGTTAAACCGCGCCGTAAAATGGCATACTGCATAACGTGCAACCGTCTCATCAACACTCCGCTGACATCCCACATTAAAATATCTCTTGCATTGTCTTTTCAAATGTCGGGTTGTTCAAAAACGCTAGGAAGGCTTAAGCTTAATAGAAAGGCTGGCTTTCAGCAAACGTACAAAAATCTATCTACAACAAGGCGGTCATCACTGAAGTTTCCACTTGCCCGAATGTCTGTTAAATTCTGTAACGTCACGTTATATATTTTATATTCAATTGAATTTTATAAATCACATGACAAGTTGAATAATATCATCTCTGCTCATTCATGCTAGATTCTTAGACAGCTAAAACATCTAAATCAACATGATTATTTTGATGAAGTTGAGATCTAACATTAGCAGGATAACTTCACTTTACGTTAACGTTACGTTCATTTACGTAGCAGCTAGCGTTGGCTATTGGATGGTTAAATTCGCATGTTTCCAACAATTTACCTATTAAACACCACGGCCATGTGCTTCTTCACGCTATAGCAGACGTCCAAATAAGTAATATATGATTAAAAAAAAATGTAAGTGTTACAAATGAGGAATGTAGTTCTGCCTCCAAACAAGCTCGCTAACTTACCTGAAATGTACTCCGTGCGAGCTCCAAATCGGTGTTACACAGGAAAAACTGTTTCCTCTTCCACTTCCTCTTTGTGTTCTTCGTTTCCTACGTTGATTCCTGTATTCATTTGCCTCAAGAAACACTACCGCCACCTCCTGGAACAGTTCACAAATACGGAGCTAGCAAGGGCAAAACATACCAAAAAAAAAAAACAGATAAATGTGGGCTAAGGTTATCCAATAGCACACACATTTGTTTCTCTGTCTCCCTGAATATATGTGTTTAGTGGAGGCTAAACACAGTTTACCCACCTCTGAAATTTCAGAAATAGAGTTTATTCACCTCTTATAAGTAAGTATAAGTATACTCTTTTGTTCCTGTGACGGAAATGTGGTCTCTGCATTTATCCCAATCTGTGAATTAGTGAAACACACTCAGCACACAGTGAGGTGAAACACCTACTAATACCGGTGCAGCGAGCTGCCTGCTACAGCGGTGCTCGGAGAGCAGTGGGGTTAGGTACCTTGCTCAAGGGCACTTCAGCCGCTTCCTACTAGTCGGGGTTTGAACCGGCAACCCTCCGGTTACAAGTCCGAAGTGCTAACCAGTAGGCCACGGCTGCCTCTTACTAGAGCTCCTCCACTTCTTAAAAGAGTTCATTCACTAATTGCAACTTTTAACATTCAAAAATCACACTGTTTTATCCACATTCACAATATGTACACTCATAAACACTCTAGGAACCATTTAATGCTACTGGTATTGTTATAAACATTGGACAATAACCTCCACCATCATCAAGCATGTTCTGAATGCCTTTTTAAAAAATCCGATACTGCATGGCACAGTCCACCTTATTTTACCACTACACATTAACATACATTCAGGGATATATATATATATATATATAGACACGATAGAGATTTTTTTAAAAAATGCAAATGCACATATTAATATTTTACACATAACTTATAACATGCGCACAGACTGATATAACTGAATAACTGGCCTGAGGGTTTATTTAGGAGAACATAGACAGGGAACAAAGAAAAACTATAAGTGTCACGACACCACCAGGTTCTCCACCAGTCTCTCCTCGTCAATCTGCTCCAACGATCTCCCAATCTAATTCCCCTGTCTACTGATTACCCAATCATCCAATCTCCCGTTTGCCACTCCCCAGCACCTGTAGCCAATCTCCTACTGCTCATATAAACCCCTGTCACTCTGCTCTCTCTGTCTGGCCTCTTCAACGGAGACACTTACTCCAGCGCACGGACTGCTCCTTGTTTCCAAGCCCAGCGCCTCGTTTCTGGAATTTCCTGCTACGTCCCAGGTTGTAAACTTTTATGTTGGACATTTTCTATTGGACTTTTTCTGTTGGACGATATCCTCTTGCAAAATTGGAGCCTTTATGTAGGACTGCCTTGCTTGTCAAGTTCTTCTGAGCGTTAACTTCACTTCAAGACCTTGTTTAAATTTTCCTGCCTTGGTTGCTGTTTTCACATTAAAATGACTTGATTGAGCCTAACCTTGTTTCCGGAGTCTGTGTGCCCTGACAATAAGCCTATACTGGAATCAAAATTGTTGGTCAATGATTGCTAGGTCAAACGTCAATTTGTCTGTGTCTACACTTTACAGAACCGTCACACTTAAAAAAAATTTTTTTAAAAACACCACCTAAATTCATAAAGTAAAACATGTCAGGTCTATTTTCATATTAATTATATATTCCAAGCACCACAGAAGTGCCCATACCCACTTGACTGTCATGTATAGCCTAGACATCGAGAGCCATATTCTGAAGTTAAATGCTTTTTTGAAATGGTTAAACTGTAAATAATGCATGCGTAACTATCAAATTTATTATATAAAATGTATTTAAATACCAAATGGCTGATAAGTCTATGATTTATGTAAGTGTTTGTTGTACAGTATATATGATTGCAGACTACAACCCCAAATCAGAAAAAGTTGGGACATTGTAAATGTGAATAAAAACAGAATGTGGTGATCTGCAAATCTCGTAGACACATTTTAGTTCCAAAAAGGACACTAGACAACATATCAAATGTTGAAAATTACCAATTTGACTTTCATGGAAAATATATGTTCATTTTGAATTTGATACCTGCAACACATTTTTAAAAAGCTGGGATATAGGGTAACATGCTGGAAAAGTTGTGTAATGACAAAGAAAACAATTGGAGAAATGTTTCACAATTAGGGAAACTGGCAACATGATTGCCTGTCTGGGATGCTCTTTTTCATACCCAGAGTCAATTAGAAATAAAGATGTACAGGGGTATTTATCACTGTGTAAACCTGTGTGAACAAATGATGAACCAATGTAACTTTAATACTTTCAAGGGAGCAAGTGTGCGGACATTCCACCCTTTTTTTCCCTTTGAGGACATAGATAGCATTACATTAAAACCAGACCTGTTTCTGTGAATTATTGTAGGGCTCAGGAAAACTGTCTATTAGCACAGTGTGATCGCCTTCTCAATTCAGAAATGCTAGTGTAAACATTATCATGTAACAGCCAAAATTGTATTTAACCATGATACAGAAATACTACTGTCTAATCTGGGCCTGGGTTTGTTAAAAATGGACTGCGGTAATGTGGAAAAAGGTCTGGTTAGACCAATCAAAATGTGCAATTCTTTTTGGAAATCATGGACTCATCTGGGCTAAAGAGGAGGGGGCATGCAAGTATCCAACTTGTTTTAGTGCTCAGTTTGAAACCCAACATCTATGACGGTGTGGAGGTGCATTAGAGCATGGGCATCTAGCACATCTGGCAAGGCACAAACAATTCTGAATGATGTATACAGGTTTTGAGCAAAACTGCCATCCAGGCAATGTCTTTTCCAGGATGTGTAAAATGTAAATAAAGACAGAATGTGATCTGCAGACCTTGATGCGATTATTCTAGAAAATAACAAAATGGCAACCTCGTTTTATGCCTGTAGGCTAATGGTTAATGGATAATAGGCAAAATTTGATGGTAAGCCTACATGTAGGCTACATGTACTTTATTATAACCTACAGTAGGCCTAGGTCTTCTGATGCATCTTTCTACAAAATAGGTTGTCTTCTATATTAAGTTATTCAGTAAGCTAAACATATAAGCCTAAAGCTTTCATTTAAGGTTATGTCATTTCGATCAGCTAGAGACAACGAGTGGCAGACAGAGCCAAGAGTCACTTATAGGCTAGAGATTGCTGAGTCACATTGAATTTCATACGAAGATGCATCATTCCACAAAATGGTTTGTCTTCTCTATCAGGAAGTTATTCAATAAGCTTAACAATAAACATATACTGTAGCCCTAACTCAAAACAGCTGTTAGGCTTATGTCATTTTGATCTGTAAAAATGTTACATGCAGCCATGCCTAAATTCTGCTTACTGCACATTAATTATAGGCTAATGTATTATAATATAATATTCAGTATTCGTTATTGAATGCTTAGGCCCTATTTACGCGACAAAATATTTTGCCTTTCATTTAGACGGCGGCGGCGTTTTTGGGGCTTAAAAACGCAAAAAGTGAAACTACCCTCCAAAGTGGAAATCTTAAAAATGCTCCACCGTCGATTTCCCGTCTAAAGGGTAAAAACGCAAAAGTTTGCTCCGATCTGCTCATTGTGGCTCTCATCGCATAAGCGTTTACGTCACAGGCATGCGCCAGTACAGGAAAATAACAAGGAAGGTTCTACCAAAGATGGTTGATTACGAAGATACTTCCTGACAGGCCATTTCCTGTCCCCGCAAATGTATGCAAATAGGGTAGCAGAAGTACACGCCCCGCACAAGGAGGGGCCACTATCCCCCATTTATGCAGTGATCGGGCTCCCTTTTTAACATTGAGGTCTATGGCAGAATCCAAGAATTTCACAGAATTTGTCAAAGCCTTATTTTTCTGAGCAATGGATGCACATTTCGGACACGGTATCATGATCTCCAAACCCTCCTCCCCATTTCAAGAGAATGTCATGACAGTATGACCCTCCAGTCGGGAGAAATTAATGAAGGTGTACACCAAGTTTGTTTTGTACTCCGGCTTCTGTCTGGCGTGAAACCGAGGCGTTCAAATGTCAGTCATACGTCAGTGACACACCCCTGTGCAGGCGGGGACTTAACCAGAGCTCGTCTCTGACTGAACTCCACTTTGCCCTCATAGACATGAACTAGGACGACCCATCTTGCTACCCATTAATTATCTTTACACAGGCATGTGGTGTTGTGTGGCAGTGCTTCACATTACCACCTAGCCCCTGGCGTGCATACTAAATCCAATTTCATACACTTTTTTGTCACCGTATGCACAGGCTTGTCTAAACGCGGAATAAAATGCAATGCCACTTTTGCGTTTTCTCTTCAGATAGTTTCCGTCTAAACATAGCCTTAGCTGGAATGCAAAGCAAGCCGCAATGAAAAGCAAGAAGCAAGTGTAGCCCACTTAGGCATGAAGTCAGTCAAACTATAGCCTACAGAAAACCACATCATTTAGCCTAAAAAATTAAATGAAACAAGACGGCTGCAGACCATAGACTGTATAAAATAGGGTCGGACCAACGAGATGTTGGAGCAATGGGCTTTCTGTCGGTATAATGGGCTGTCGGACCAATAAGATGTCAAGCCAATGGACATTTGTCGTACTGTTGAGTCATCAGAATAACAGGGTGTCGAAACAATGAGAAATCCCCAATTCGAACTGGACTCTGGCTAAACCTATATCACCGAACTGCACACGCATGGGTTTCCATCCAAAAACATTTAATTCCATAGCATAAAGCAGACCTCTTCTGCACCCAATGTAGTCAAACTGCAGCAAGTGCTAGAATGCCTGCTGAAACATTTTAGGATTGATGTAAGCCCTATTGTAAAAGAATTCTTCAGAATATACATCAAATTACATGGATTAATTGGACATTATCCAAACCATGGCTCTGCCCAGTGCCTTGATCACACCTTTACTGCTCGCTTTACCACTTGGGCAACAATGCGCTCCCTTTATCACCAGGAGATAACACTAATCTACTGATGTCACTAAAGGGGATGACACTTAATGTATCTCGGTTTTAAGTGTGGATTTACAAGCATTTTCTCACATTGATGAAATGTGAGCTGAAATAACTTTAAAATATATAAAAGTAATGTTTGGTGAAATCAAAACATGTGGTTGTAACCCTGGCCTGTTATTTGGCATCATTCCTGCTGGAGTGCAAGGGGGGAAATACTCAGTGACTCCTCCCTCTATTTTAGTGAAAACATTCCAGCCAAGGGAGAGAAACCGAATCTCTAGAAGTAGTCCCTCATCTTTCGTCACACACACATACACTCTGCACTACATACACACACTGACTCATTGTCTCCACTGCCAGCAGGAAGTCTGCTGCACCAGCTGCAAGTCTGAACGGAAAAAGAGGCATCTTTATGACTGTTCTTGAATCTGACCAACACAGTCAAACTTCAACACACAGCTTCATCTGGACAAAACTATCATGAGAGTCTTCTGCCCGTTCTTCATACTGCTTCTGTTTAATGCAAGACTTGCCCCATCATGGGCACAATACCACTACCAGAGTTTGATGAACTACTTAGAAAACAGAATGTTGGCCATGGAGGTAAGAACTAGGCTCTTAGCCAAGTACAAATTCTTGAACTTTTTAACAGATTGACAGACAAACAATCTCATTTTTGTTATTAGGACTGCTTTTTTCACTGTCAAACACTTCAGGGAGTTAAGCTAATATGGTCCATGCATGAAAGTCTTTTTTTTTTGTAACTGAAGTGTTGCATACTTTAGGCTACTGAGTAATACAAAAACTCAGGTTGTGGGTTCTAAGGCACTCTATGGCAAATGGTTCAGAGAGTCATTTAATGTTTTTCTACCATTATGATTACACAGTTAAGTTATAACACTTATATTCAAACTGGCCAATCAAAATAGCATGTCTACTCATACACACTGAATCTCCTGAGAACATTACACGGGAAGTAAGCTGTAATATTCCCTTTATTTTTTTTTAAAGAATTGTAAAGTAATTGCAGAGCATTGCTTGTAAAAGTCAAGCTCTAGATTATGTATCTCTCCAGTCTTACATTGCACCTTTTTATATAGTAGTTAATGTTGCGCTGTGAATGCTTTTTTGTCAGGTGTTCAGTCCCAGACCTCATAACAATATTGTGCATAGCCTGCATGGTTAGTGGGATTAACAGGCATGTTTATCTGGGTCAATGACATGACATGCAGATATTTGTGTCAGTGGCGTAATGCGTTTTAGGTAGTGTACGATAGCGATTTTTAGATAATGTGCTAGACCCCTCCTTAGGTCGTTAATTGCCACACCCCTTGGCGCATTGCTCAATAAAAGAGACGGTCATGGCGAGTGTACACGATAGGAATAAGTTTGCGCTGTGATGATTATACGCTTTGCGTTGCGCTTTCGACTATCATGATAGGGCCCGTAGACACTCTCAGGTATACTTACAAAAAAACACGTTGAAAACAAAGAAATAAGTGTGGTTCTTTTGGTTGCGCCACCTGACATTTTTTGGGTGCAAACAACCTATGGAAGATAACTTTTGTTTGAAAGCAAAATTACATTAATTGGTTTTGAGCAAGACATTTACAATGAAATGGCGTAAAGTCTAAGATAAGGGGCAAGCTAGCACGTCAAAAAACAAATGCTATTTTACACCGCTGACAATGCTCAAAATATAGTTACACTTCTTTGGTAGCCTAGTGTGGTGAGGGGGTCCCTATATACAAACAGAAGTAGGTCCTATTGTAAACTTTGGAAGTGCACAGAGAGGTTATAACAAGACCTGTTCCTGAAGGAAGCAAATTGTCTGATGTAGTAGTCAAATGCTGTGCGGATCTGCCTGAATCTTAGAATAGCCTACATACAATACTTTTACATACTAGGCTACATTACACTACTTACAAACACAGAAAGTATATGATACTAACCACACAGAATATCTTCTGATTACAGGAGCGAATTTCACTGTGGCATGAGCAATCCAATCGCTATAATTCAGAGCTGAAGGAATTCAGACAACAGGCAACTGATCTGATGGAACGGCTAGGCAAGGATCATCTGAAACTGCAGCTAGATCTAGATGGGGCAGGGGTTCGTGTGGAGCGAGTGGAGCGAGAGATGGACTACATCGAGACCCAGAACCCTCCAAAGCCTTGCACCAAGGCAGAGGACAAAATGACAGAACAAGAAGGAATTTTCAAACCTAATAGGAAGGAAGAGGAACTCATTCCAGTGACAGGTGAGGGAACCATAGCCTGGTTAAAACCAGACTCAACACTTTGTGAAATTCACGATTGGGATACATTTGCAGCATGGTAACGGGCGTACATTTTGTGTTAACTTTGAAATCATTGGCCCAGCCTAATCAATCACATTAATAATAAATTCCTAACGTTAGTTCCCACTTCGCCTAAACTTTACAAACTGACAATAGCATCAGTTGCCATAAACATGCCCACCTCCGATGGGCTGGGCATGTTTATCGAATTAATGACTTTTAATGGCAATTTGGCAAATGCCCCCCGCAAACATGGTCGCCCCCGCCTACGCTTTTAAGACATCCACTTTGAGTTGGAGATTCAGGTAGAAGTTGCTACCCAGCAAACAATTTTTGGTTTGGGGAACGTTCCACGGATGTCCGCTGAAGGATGCGGTAATGTTCGCTGCTTCCGTTCCCTCACGGTCATTGAGGAATGTTTTCTTGACAGCACCTGAGCACCGGAAAGTTCCTTCATGGTTAAATCTTTGGTTCCGGGAATTCAACCTTAATTAATCCTTCAAGGAACGTTCCCTAAAGGTGATTTTATGGTTTGAAAAAAAAAGCATTAAGACCTCAAGGGAGCCTTCTGGGACGTTCCTTAATGGAAAAAATGTATCCTTACTATAACCATCGGGGAACATTCCCAAAAGGTTCCCTGATAGTTGTACAAAACTATACCTTTATGGAACGTTTTGAGGACGTCAATTAAAGGATAGAAAAATATCCTTAATATAACCATCAGGAAACGTTCCCAAATGCAGTTGCACAAAAACAGCTGTAAGGGGACGTTCTGGGAACATTCTCTAAAGGCTACACAACACAATACCCAATATTCTCTAAAGGCTACATTCTCTAAAGGCTACACAACACAATACCCAATACATTCAGCCACCATCTAGCCAGTTGTTCAAGGTCGTCTTGCCAGAGTTGTTCAAAACCATTCTTTTTAGAAAACTCTGTGTACACAAACAATGTTCTAAATGTTCAAGTTGTGGCCCTTGTGATACTTTGAGCAAAGTTTCATGTTGTGTCAAGCCTTCTAAGTGTTTTAAAAATAGCGATAGAAGGGGATTTTGATGCGATCATAGTAGTGCCCCTAGCACTTCCATTCAAAAGATCATTTGACCCGAAAACAACAATACGGTCAATCTTAAAGCAACACCAAATAACTTTCCCAACAAGCCGAGGGCCGGACTGGTTCAATGTTTATTAAAACATATTAAAATGACTGCACGTAACCTATTGAACCAAGACGTGTACTGTATTTTATTTAATGATTAAATGAATAATGACTGTGACTGAAGTGCGGGCAAAGTTTGCACAAATGTACGATTTTTCCCATCCTCACCGACCTTGTCATAAAACTTGTATAAATGATCATATGATGCCTCCTTGCTGCTTTGTCGTCTACATGAGCCTTTCTCAAACTTCTTTGACCTGAGGCCCAGTCAAGGCATACTTTGGGGTCATAGGGCCCACCTACATGAACCCCCCCCCCTCCTCCCACCCCCATTAAATTATCATAATGATATCACAATTATTATTATTTTTATACTATATTGCTATACATGCACTTCAAAACAGTCAATGTTTAAAGTGCTAAGATTGTTCACAAAAGTTTGTGAAAACATGCACATCAGAGTACTGCTTCACTAATGTAAAATATAATTAGGCCTACAATAGTTTCATTGTTTTTGCATTGTTGCATGATGCTTGGATGAGAAATACTTCTCAAAACAACTGCAGTTATATGGGTGCCGTTGTTTTGGGATGTTTCCCTCATGCAAGCATCATACACTGATAGAATATTTATATGTTATTTAATTACATTTCATTTGAATGCCTGAATGTAAGGATTCAGGAGATACAATACCAGCTAGTGTGAATGGTAAATGGCAGGTCAGATCATGCGTAAATCACTGATCTGGAGATCTTTAACTATCTTTAACTAAGACTAATTAATAGCTTTTTGCTGACTTTAATACTTAATGCCAAACAGTGTTTTATATAGTCTGTGCTCTGTTTTTTATGGAAGTTGCATAAATCCACGTCGTTCTATTAAATGTCGTTTTTTTATAATTAGCCTATAGGTTGAAGCTTACAGTAGCTTTGCTACCAACGTGCACACGCATGCATTGAATAAACGCTCATACCACGACTTAATTCTATGCCTCTATGTTTGATGACACCAAATTAACAAGTAGCCTATTTCCTACTAATTGCAGAAATGTTTGTTTTCTTTTTCTGTCCGCGGCTCCTTGACCAATTCCACAGCAAATTATCACACGATGGCCCGGGAATAATTTCACTCTGCAGACCATTGTCCACATTGCGGACCGCGGCACATAGTTTGACAAATGGTGACCTGCATGCTGCCATATTAAGGCCTTTTTACGGTGTGTTTTAGCCGGGTTTTCGCGTGGAAGGCTCTGTAGAAATCTGGCACCCTATTCAACGAAGTTAAACTGAAAGAGCGTGCCGTTCAGACACCAGAATGAACGAGTTCACAGTGACGTTCATCAGGCAGTAGTAGCCTCCTAATACAGTTCAGATCAGGTTCGCTCAAAATACATACAGTATGAACGAGTGACTTTCGTTCAATGAACGCGTTCAGGCACAACACTGGGGAGGGGGGTAGCTGAAAGTTGACATCTGCCCTGACTAAATACTGATGAATAATGAAGCCGAGGCCCACTTGCGGCGCCGCAGTGAGTTCGTGGGCTACCGTTGCATTGCGGGGAATGGAGTATTGATGCGCAAAACAGCACCCGGCGGCTGTGGCCTGCGGGCCGGTTCTAATACTAATCAAATATCATCCTGGGGGCCGTTGATAATTCATTCTTAAATGATCTTGACTTTGACATGTCTGTTCTATATTAACATCAGAGAACAAGATAAAATACTCCGTTCATCCATTCTGTCATTTTTAAACATATTCGGCGCCTCGTGTTTTGTGCGCCGGCTGCTCCTCATGTTTTTCAAGTGGGAGTCCAAGTGAAGAAGCGTCTTCATTCACATTTTACAAGCAGCAATCCACCCCTTGTCTGGATAATTGGTAAGTAAAGGTCACAACTTAATTTAACAAGTTATTTTCAACCATGTGTAGCCTACTTATCCTAATGTATGCACAGGAGACCATGGATACCCTCTTCTACCTTGGCCCATTCTACAACCCAACCACCGAGAGCCAAGAGCGGTATAACCAGACGCATAGTCACTAGGAGCATCATAAAGCACGTTTTGCCCTTTTTAAAAGGTTGCTTCAGGTGCCTGGGTGAATCTGGTGGCTGCATACTTTTAAGCCCGGCTTAAATTGTGGCAATGCTGCATGCACCACAACATGGCATCGGAGAGAATGTTCAACATTCCAGTTGTGCCAAAGAACCAGCAAGAGCCTGGGAGTGGCTGAGGAACAACTACCGATGGTGAGGGCAGCATAAGTGCTGATGATTGTTGATCAACACTATTAGGTATGTTCACTGTTAATATAAATTTCTCTACACCAATCAACATCTACAGTTAAACCCAAAATGATTCATACCCCTGGCAAATATCAACTTAATGTTAAATGTTTCTCTTGACCAATATGTTTGCTCTGGCTGCAAATGACACTGCCACACATGAAAGGTTTTAAGACAATGTGGCAATATTCTGTAACAGGGTTGTCCGCGTGTTGTGTGAGCTGTTCTGGCTCTGGTTCCACAGACTGCTCAGTAGGTGCACTCCCCTACCAAATCAATCCAATCTCCTGAGACAGGTCTATAGGTTCCAGATCTGTAAAACAATTCCCTTTATCTGCATTTCATTCTCCACAGACGGAACATTCCAATCAACAATGGCCCACTCTCTTCTGGTCTGGTCTGGAGACGAGGACACTGCCTGGATTGGTCCTGCCACTGCTTAAAATAATAATAATAAAAAAAAAATACAATAAATATCTGAAAACAATTGACACTTGTTTCCAGTTTATCGCAAAAAATAATTTAGGCTACTGTTGAACCAAAAAGTAATTGCCAGGTGATAACCTACCTTCATCCATATCCACTCCACACGCCTCTCCAAGCATGACGACTGTGGAAAGAGCTGTACTGTGCTGACATTGCACACCTGTACTGTGGCACTTTTCCGGGTTCTGGAGAGCCTCGACTTCATTCAGGTTCACAAATCCATTTTTGTCAGGTTGGAGGTGCTGTGCCTGCCTCTCCCTGAAAGCCACATGAGCACATCCTGAGCCCACTTTATTTATTAAACAATGATCAGTGAATAGGTTATTCATTGTTTTTAATTATACACGGCTCAGCATTTCGGTTCACCTTTCCCTTGTGTTCTTGTTTAATACATTTCCAAATGAAATTAAACGTATTCATTCATAGGCACAGTGCATGTGTGATTTGAATATTTTATTGTTGGTTGTATGTCATCAGAGAAATGCGCTATATTTAAATTTTCCATGGTTTTCAATGACATTAATAAGGTTAAGAGAATGTCCATGTTCTACGTTTTCCCAGCAGCAAACATCAATGGGGTTGTGACTCATTCTGTTTCTGCTTTAAATAAACCAAGCCCCTTCAATAAGACTGCCTTAATTCAAAAGTTATACACTGTGGGTGTAACTGGAGAATACATGTAATGCCACCCACACCATTACACCACCACCAGCAGCCTGAAGTGTTGATACAAGGCAGGATGGATACATGCTTTCATGTTGTTGGTGCAAAATTCGACCCATACTATCCAAATGCCAGCAGAAATCAAGACTCATCAGACCATGTTACATTTTTCCAGTCTTCTATTTTGGGTGAGCTTGTACAAATTGTAGCCTCAGTTTCTTGTTCTCATACCCCTGTGTCTATTGCTCCCACCCACATTAATATTTAACTTTAATATGATTATGACAAATCCCAATCAATCTGTTGAATTGAATTGAATCACTTCAATTACTTTACTTCACTTCAACCATTGTTACTGCTGCTGAGCTTGGCTTATTTACCAGCAGGCAAGCTGATAAATGTGGAGAAATGTTTGAATCAGCACACATCGTCAAGTGATGGAAAATCCAAAGTTGAGAAAAGCTCAAGTTACACACCTGTCACAACGTCAGACAATACAAATGGCATTTAAGCATACAAATGGTAGTAAGCATATGCGATTGTTACTATTATGATGGGGACGGGTCCTCGGAAAATGTTCTCCTCCAGGGGTCCTTGGCACCAACAGTTTCAGAATCCCTGCTCCTTACTACAGCAGACATTAGACTTTGTATTTACAGTGCACTCAAATCCATTTCTGATTTCTATGTTTATGAGTGGCATTCACATTTTGGTTTTAGGCTATATGAATGTCTCTTGGCCAAAATAAAAAAGGTGCTTCTCAGTTAGTTATAAAAATGAACATGTTTGCAATATTACCATATTACCAAATTGTCCCTTTGCCCAGCTTTGGCAATTTGTCAGTCCATCATCCAAAGGCAAAGAAGACTAATTCAAAATAATGCAAGAATGTCTCCAAATTTCGTTTTAACCCATCTGTGGCAACTGTATTTTGATCCACACATTTGGAATGAACAATATTTAATATACACATGTTTAATGTCAAAAGCTAGTAATGTCTAAAGAGTTCTGCATTATTTTCTTGCACCTTGTCCTATCTGCATACGATGTCAGCAAGCCATAGCAACAAAATCACATTTTATTTTTGTATAATTTGGTTTTATTGTTTTGAATTGGAATGTCCTGACTGGGTGTAACACGCAACGCCGCGTTTCTATTTTCTTTCTTTCGCTCGAGACAGCATGTTTAATGGATTCAGTGGGCTCATCCCAAAGGTCTATTTGCATACGGCCTCTCTCCTCGGTCCTCTAGCTTGTGCCCCGGAAATCGGTCAAAGCCATCAAGACGTCATCGAGGATGTCTCATTTATCTAATTGCAACCAGAGGAGGCAAGACCATAGTAGAGTAATACAGTAAAAGTAACGGACGAATAGACTCTGTTGTTTTCAATGGGATTGCACTGACACAAATTCGATTGGTTTCTCAGTTGCCCTCCCATCGTACTGTGCAGACTCGAACTCAACTTTGTGACGTTAGCCATCAAATTTAATCTTAATCGTCTGATAGATGGTTCACACAGAAATTCTTCTCACACTTCCTTCACCTTCAAAGTCATCAAAGTTAAACATTTATTTAGTTATTATTATTATCATCATCATCACAAGCGATGTCAAGTCGTATTCATGTTGAAACTACCAGACATGATCATCTTCAAACACAGTCAATGGTAAAACAAAAAAAGTTATCATCTTCTTTCCACTTCTCCGACCTAGCCTACTGTCAATCCATTGAAAACCTCTGAAATGATTAGTGCTGTTTTTTTTATTAGGTTTACTTGCCTCTATGTAATGCTTTAGCTTAACATACAATGGTCTTGTAGGCAACTTAGCTTTTCCATTGGTTTTGCTCATGAGTTTCTGTGCTGGCTGGAATTCAGGCTGGACTGAGCTTCTTATCATTCTAATACGGTTATCTCCCTACGGTGCGACAGAAAGACGCAGGCACAATTACGTCACAGTTAGCTTCCCTACAACCGGACATGCTAAATATTTTTCTTATGGGAACCCAATATTACGTACGAGATAGTTGAGCCTGTTTTGCCTTGTATTGTTTATGTAGATAATACAGATGCTACAATGTCGGCACAGAAGATATCTTTTATGAAGTTATGGGATTTCAAATAAATCCTAAATGAACGGGCGTTCTATGGGGTTAGCGAAGGATTGATAGTTTCAGCCTCCATGGGTGTTTCAACTTCTGGGAATTCGCCTGCCCCCTTGGGCGAGACCGAGGAGAGAGGAGGGAGGTGGAAGGCCCGATACACGAGGAAACACAAGAGTATCCTACGCGAAAGTGTTTTCAGTCGGAACTAGAAATGTAATGCCAGAGGAATTACAATAGTGGATGGAAAGCTGCTGGCTTAATGTTGGTAGGGAGATTCCTGAAAAAAAAAAAACCATTTAATCACTTAATCTTTGAGTTCATACAAACCTTCGTACCAAAAAGCCTTGTGTGTCAAGGCGTTCTTGAGATATAACACTCAAGGTGTTTTTCAACATCAATCAACATCAAGTCACTTCATCTTTGAGTCCATACAAACACTCATACCAAATTTCAGGCATGTATGTCAAGGCATTCTTGAGATATTGCACTCAGAGTGTTCATTGACTTGACCTCCACCATCAACTCACTTCATCTTTGAGTCCATACAAACACTTGTACCAAATTTGAAGCACATGCGTCAAACCGTTCTGGAGATATAATACGCAAAGCATGAGATATGGCTGTGACTTTTATTTTGACACACGGGAAACACTTAAACAGGATGTGTAGTTTTAGGGAGCACCAGATTGTATGCATTAGAAGCTGAGACAGTTGATTTCACAGGTGACACCTGTATCAGTGTTCTAATTAGCCCGGGAACTACTCTGGGAGCTTAAAGGTCCAGTATGTAGGAAATAATGGAAAATAAACTGTAACCATTCCAAAAATGATCACCATATGTTGTCAGAGAGTGAGGAAACACGATGAATTGAAGTAATGGCTTATTTGACAACATTACTCTAACCCGTGAAACCCCGTAAAACCCATGAAAAAAATCAGTTACGGGGCGGAATCTCTTGGAATTTTCGTTTATGTTTTGAACGATTAATTCTAGAATAGCGTATTAATAATGGCTAGCGCGTCCTCCTATTTGGGTTGCCAAATTAGCAAAGGCCAACTGTCAACAGATGTCAGTTGTAGTCATGAACGCCTAAGAGGCAGGCAAATTTACAAAATTAAAACAAGAAACAAATTAAGTGGACATCGGAGGAGCTTCCTGAGATGGTATCAAGCGAAGAATATCAAGTCTGGCGAGATCTGGCCATATTTCTCCACAACAGGTAGCCTATGCTAAACTTCATCTGCATCGCTAACTTCAGCTACATATGTTACGTTGGTTAGAGAGGTATTTTTTTGTTTTCACTGTTTTCGTAATGTGTAGCTGGGTCATGGTTGGGAGAAACGTTAAAGCAGCTGCAGGTCAACTAACGTTAGCTAAGTCTTCATTACATCTGGCTCGCGTCTGGTAGTCTTGAGAACGTTCACCAGTGTTTTGATTTTGGCCAACAGAACGTTCGGTAACAATCCTACAAATCGCACCTTTAACAAGCGCAGCTGTCTTTAGGCCATTATGACATCACAGCCTTTGAAGTCTAAGGGGGAAAAATTAGCTTTTCAACATTTTTAATCCCCCATTTCTCAAAAAGTATAAACTTTTTAAAAAATCTGAAAAAATAACTCTCTTGCCCCACTCCAGACCTTCACAACGGTTATTTCAACATGTCTGTACGTTAAGCGGTTAGAGTCGCATTCATTCTTGAAAAGGTAAAAAGAAAAAAAGGTTATAATAATAAGAAGCCAGGAGATTTCAAGATAGTGGATTCCATCCACTACAATTATGTGATCATTGGTCCAAGCTGCTAAGGTAAAAAGTTCCCTCCCACGTCTGTCAACTTTCGGTTTCATACAAGTTTGTCGGGATTTATTTGCGACAATAAACTAGTAGATAGACCAAGAAAAGACCTTTATATGCTGGAATTATCATGAACTACCATGCAAACTTTTTTTTTTTTTTTAAAGTTCATGCATTTTTTGTTCACGCATTGTAATAAGTATTCATTAATTTCTCATTATCAGACTATCAACTATCAAACATTACCTCATTATCAGGGTCAATAAGTGGGAAGAGTTTATGTTCATATGACATTTTTAGGCTTTGGTGTAAATTCATATTCTCTGCAATCTGCGTGTCTGTTTATTCTAATCTAAGAGGTGATGCACCGTATCATCAGTAATTGACATCTGATGCGTGAGTGAGCAGGACGTCTCATTTCTCAGATCTGTCTCTCCTTAATTAGAAGGATGGGTTAGGAAAAGAGGGAGGATAGACAAAAAGACAAATTATATAAACCCAGTGTGGACAGAGAGCACTCAATGCTACGCGACACACGCATGCAGTTAGGATAAGCTATAACAGAAAAAAAGCCTTTGTTTGGGACCAAAAAGACATAAATTGATGCATTTTTGAGTGAGACTGGAATATGCATTTAAAACTTAATGCCTTTGGGGGCACCTTCGCCATGTCGAAATAAATCACTTTTTTTAAGCCATTAACTAGGCTAAAAATCATTAAATGTCTAAGCTACAACGGAGGAAGTCTCTGCAGACAAACTGCAGCATTTCCACATTTGTAATTGTAAAGAAAGGGTATAAAAAATACTGTTTGTTTAACAAGTCCATTACCTTGCTCTTCTTCTTCTTGCTGCCCTCTTTTATGGAGAAAGTCTGTCGATTACAGAATACAGCACAAGCAACTGTCAATGGATGCAAAAGGAATAAGGTTTGGTAATCAACGAACACAGACTTTCTCCTCACCTGCAGCCTGACAAAGGCAATGCTGCAAATCCGTTGATAATGCAAATTCTGGTCCTACAAATTGCACCGATTGATGGTTTCATTTTGGTCCCAAATGCAAATTTACACAAAAACTGCATGCTCTAATATAACTTTATCTTTCTTCTCTAAGGTTGTGCGGACATTGTGTCTAGCATCAGAGCCATGAAGATTCTAAAGCGTATTGGCAATCCAAAGGGCGTGTGGACAAGAGATACTGTCACAGCAAAGGTTTACATTTTCAGTGGCACTGAAGGTGATACAGTGAATGAGTTCAGCTTGGTGAGTGCACTCTCATCTTCCCCTTCCAGCTCTCGGTCTATAAGTCTACCCACCTTCTGGAATGGAACAGGAAACACTGTGCACAATAACCATATATACTACGTGAGTGAGGGCTCCGAGGTGCAAATAATGAAATTTGACCTACGCAATGGCTCCTTGGTGGATAGGGCTGTGTTCCCAGTAGATGACAGGAGCCCTGTTTACACACTGAACCCAGAGACAGTGGTGGATCTGGTGGCGGATGAGGAAGGCTTATGGGCTCTGTATGGGTCAAAGGACAATATCAACCTAGCCAAGATGGATGCAGACACACTAGACACTGAACAGATGTGGGATACGGGCTGCCCAAGGGAAAACGCTGAGTCAGCATTTGTGGTTTGTGGCACAGTGTATGTTGTCTACAACACCAGACCACCAAGTCGCTCTCGAATCCAGTGTGTGTTTGATGTGAATGACATGGTGACAAGTGGAGAGGCTCCATTGTTGTACTTCCCACGCAGATATGGTGCACACTCCAGCCTCAAGTACAACACTAAGGAGAAGCAGTTGTATGCTTGGGATGATGGATATCAGATTCTTTACAAGTTAACCTTGAAGCCGAAGCTTTGGGTTTAACCTGTGGGATCAAGTTCTCAGCCGTATGTAAATTCGTAATCAAGACCATGTGTCGGGTACTTATTCCTCTTTCTATAAGATAGTATTTTAATGTGAGCGTGTTTACTAATGAAAGCCGCATTTTCACAGTGGAATTTTTTGTAGTTGTATGTTGTGTTGGGCTGTAAGTCCATATAATAGTTATTTTAATGATTGGTCATTATGTGAATCATTAAAACAATACAAACTCAATACAATGTAAGTTTTCTATTTCTTTATATGTATTACAATCCTCTATTTTTAAAGCCAGTATTTTCAGCTCTGCTACAGCACTACTTAATAGTAAATGTTCCAGTGATGGCAGCACAAAGCCACTTTTATGATTACAGCAGTTCACCATTAGAGCTACATACATAATACAGCATGTAGAACTTATTGGATGGAGACTTCCCACAGTGGCCAAAGCCCACCAAACCTAATACAATATGATGCTACATGAGGATACAACAGCAATGCACGATTGGCTGGAGACAGGCGCAAGACATGCTGTACCCGTAATCAGTAAAGGCCTCATTCACAATACAAAATTCATTGTCCGCAGCCAAATAAAGAACCTAACTTCATAAATATATCATAAGGCACAGGACAAAACCATGCACAACTGGCTGGTGACAGCCTCAATTGGCACAGCAAGTTATACCCAGAATCCTTTCCTTAAGATCATCTTTCAATGCAAATCAAACCAGCTATTAAGCTAACTGAAATAAAACCCTACCAAGTTGCGCTGCTTGCTGTTAAAGGAAATGACAGATGTCATTTCCATTGGTTTAAAGAAAGTTACACCCAAAACACACAGGACTGATTAAGAAACATAAGAACCGCCTTATTGCGCCAGGTGTCCAACGTTTGATAACAAAACCACCCCCAATGTGGACCGGACAAACCCCTAAGCTATTCTTGAGTGACCATGCGTTTTAGATCGCCGAGATAGCCCAAAATAAAAAGGAAAGAGGCCTCATATTTATATATATATATATATATATATTTTTTAAAATAATTGTATTACTTTTACTATATTTTAACTCTTCCTGATTTACTGATGATGTAAAGCGCATTGAACTGCCTTGGTTTGAAATGCAAATATAATTAAAATGGCTTTGCCTTGCCTAATGAGGAACATTTAGATATAATAGTAGATATAATAATTAATTATATATATCTAATATAATAATTAATTAGATATATTTTAAAAAGACACCATAATATAAACTTTTACCAAAATACCCTCTTTATTAAACTTTATATGGTTACTGATTTAGCAACAGACATAATCCCATACATATTGCAGCATAGAAATTAAGACATATATGCATCAAAGGTTCGATGCTTTGATGGATAAATTAGGCTAATAGTGTACTTTCACTGCCACAATGTAAAAGTTCAGAATGCACCATCTGACTCAATGATTTTCAGGAAGACTTCTCAAGCTTGGGCATGGGCAACGTTACAAACATTTTATTGCCATTAAAAAAAAATTAAATAGAAATCAGAAGCTGAATAATACTTCCAAATGCTGTAACAACCATGAAATGCTGAAAAGGTGTACGAGTTGAAAAATGACATGAGAGATGGCTTTTATAGTCCAGTATTTTCACATTCAACAATGAAAAAGTTGCATTATGTCATTAGCAGTACCAGGATAGGCAAAAGTGTTGCCATGTGTATCCTGAAGCACAGCTACTACCAAAATATCAGTCACTGGTTTGATGTTGATCTACAGTATCAGTTCATGTCTATGAAGTAATCCGTAATTTGAATGACCGAACAAGTGATATTAGCAACAGTAATAACACTATTCATTTGTCTGTGTTGATTGTTTCCTACAGTACTACAAATTTGCAGTATGGTTTTACCTCAATATATCACTGTGTATTCCACTTTTGCATACCAAACTAGACACGACTGCTTTGCTGTTTTCAATGTAGCTACAGACTTCGTCCTTTCAACTTCCAAAGATCTCTGCTGAGAGGATGGCATTCAGGTGCTGCAACACGTTTAGTGACATTTTGTATGTCTTCCAATGGATATTAGAGGGTAAGTGAAACCTGTCAACTCCTTTATTAAGCCATCCAAGAACCCAGGGATCAGTCTGTAGAGAACAGGTCTCCTGCTGAGGGCAGAGGAGCCAGGCCTCCAGTGACATTTGGCAGTAGAGAAAGATCAGGCAGGCTCTGGATGTGCGACTTCAGCTCCTTCCGAACTTGAGTTACTCGTGCCAGTTTCTGCTTGTACTCCTGAAAAAAAACACCATATCAAAAGCATTACCATACCAAGATGAAATACATTAAAGTACAAATTGAAAGTGGGTCTCGTTTGGACCCTGTCTGAAGGGATAGACTCCTGGAGATCTGCACACCGGAGAGCTCCCATTAAAGTTTTTTTTACAGTGACGTTTCAAGCCGTTACGGCCCCACATCATGACATACCCTTAACCATATCTCACGATTGGCATGGGGTACTTTCCATAAGATCATATCTCAATGCAAATCAAACAAGCTATATGACTAGGCTATCCGATGACAATTACGGATCATCATTCATTTAGTGTTGAGATGTTGTTCATTGAGTGAGAGAAGATCCAAATTGCGGGGATAGCCAGAACAGATGAAACATGTTTTAATCAAACGTAATTTACAAAGAGATCGTATCACACTGAAAACTCATATTTTGTCACTAGCAACCTAGCCTATATCTGTCCTCTGTCAAATACAGTTGCATTATCAGCCCTGACCAAAACCGTTCAGGAATTATTTATGCAAAAGTGGAACGTGCGTAATGTTTCATTCTCCCTCCTTTTCAGCACGAATGAAACAGCATGAAAAAGAAGGAACCATATTGTTTCTCCCGTATTTTATTTGGCAAATTTGACAACAGTCAGCTTACATTTCAAATCATCCTACTTCTTTCTCTTTATCACCATGGCGGTACACATTTAGAATAAAGAATAACGTACGCAAACCCTTTTGTTTTGTTGCCAGCATAAAAACAAGCTTACCATCTGCCTGTCCGCAAATTTGAAACTAAAAGGATGAATTGAACGGTGACGAAGTCGGACATATAGGCATAGTTCATATTGATAAAAGTTATACAATTTGGAACTCTAGCTTTTCCCCACCGCAGTCTTTTAATGGCACCTAATCATAACGTTAGCGTGCGCACTGCGCAGTCTGCACCATACTGGCTTAAGCCCAATTCACACTAAAGATTAGCGACGAGATGAGCTGCAACATTCTATAAACAAGCAACTTGATGCAACATTCTAAAACCTTGCAACTGTGACTAGACATGGTGAATGCTTTGCGACGGCTTGCAACAACGTGCAACATCTAATTCACACTGCTGCAACTCCTTTCTGCAACGGTTTCGTCTCATTGCGAATCTTTGGTGTGAATTGGGCTTTAAACAAACAATCTGACGGGTTTTAGAAGATTAAATACAACCCGAAACTAAAAAACAGATCAGGCCTCTATTTGAGACCTACCTTTAACCCAAACCCAAATTCAATCAATAGCCTAATGAAATAAACAATGGAAATAAGGGAACATATCAATAATAAAGAATAATGTCCATTCAATCAATAATATAATAACAATAACATGGTAAGACTACATTAAGGAGAATATCAATAATAAACATATATATTTACACATACATATAACATATATACAGTGTTTCCCCTACAATGTATTCATAAGCGGCGCAGCGCCGCTCCTGGAATTCAAGCGCCACTGCAAAAAAAGTTGCCTAATTAAAAAAAAAAAAGACACGCAAGTGAACTTCAGGAAGCCGTTCGTTCAGGTTTCATGTCAACAAATAATAGTAGGCTAACGTTGAAGGCGCAGTCAGGGATTCCACAGGAGATCACGCTTTGTTTGTGTTTATGTTTAAGTTTATTAGCAGACTTAATTTTGTGCAAAAAACGTAGCCTACATTATGTTAACCAAGGAACCAAATTAAACACGCCAGCGAGATAGCTCGCCCCTACCTTCAGTAGCCTATTCCCAGATAAATTCCATGCATTGTTTTGTTTTTGTTTGTGATACAGGCAATGCTTTCAAGCCCTGTGTTGTTAACATAGCTACAGTAGGCTGTGAAACTAAGGTCTAGCTATTGACAGCATACCAACCTATTGGTGGGTTTAATTGAATTTGACACTTCAGACACTTATCTGCTATAATCCAAGACCATTTATTTTACCAAATGACATGGGAAACATAATTCATTTCATCCACATATTCTATAATCCAAGACCATTTATTAGTTAGCTTAAAACCGTGAGAATCAAGCCAGTGTCACGGGCCGTCACGGCATTAAAGTGACAGGCACTCAATTCGACTTGCACAGCACCAATACAGTGTAATGGCATGAAAGAGAAGTCTATATAGTTTATACAGTGCTGTGCAAAAGTTAAGACACCCATGCTGAAATTGACTAAAGGGTGGAATAAAAAACATATTTTGCCTTTTGTCTTAATGCCTTAATTAAAAAAAAAAATAGGACATCAATTATTTTGTAACGTATCATGTATCGTAAATAAATAAATGTTATTATATATAAATGTCTTAACTTATGCACTGCACTGTATATTCTAAATAGTAATAGTTTGTACAGTGGCCTACAGTGTACAGTGGCTAATACTAACTAGATGTACCGCAGAGCGGTACAAAATATGACCGCCGCCGAGTCCAGCACATTTTTTCCACAAAAAGAAATCACGCTGAAAGGCCTATATGATTCTAACTGTCTCACTAAATTGCATTATCCACACTCAATTCTCACTGGTATCTGCTAGACAACAAGTACCAAAACATGATTAGTTCATAGATTTCACATGTAAAATTCATTTTATACAACCCCACCTCCATCTTGCCTGTTCATAATTCTGAGAAATTCTTGATTGTTTGTGTTATGTTTATGTTATGTGTGTGTGAGTGTTTGTGAGTGTTTGTGTGTGTGTGTGCGTGTGTGTGCGTGCTTGTGTGTGAGTATGTGTCATACGTATGATTACTGTGAATGTATGTATGTGTGTGTGTGTGTATCTGTTTGTGCACATGTGTGCACATGAAATGGGTTAACATGACCCCTGGAGGCAAACATATGGAAAAAAATGTTCATCCTAGGCCCTACAGATATTCACAGAGAACTGTGTCTGCCCTACCCTCCTTTCGGGGGGTCCAGTCCAGCCGGGGGGCTACAGATCAAAACGAAAAATGACGGTTCCATGCTATCCATGTGGGGGTACATGCCCACCAAGTTTTGTGCACCCCGGTCTTTCAGTGTCCCGGGAATCATTGACGGAAATTTGGGCATGCGAAAAAAAAAAAAAAAAATCTGACTAAACCTATATGACCGCCGCTTTGCGGTCATATCGCGGCTTTCCTACGATCAACAGCACCGCTGCTGGAAAAAGTTCTAGGGGAAACACTGATACAACATATTTAGTATGGTATGATTCACAAAGTTGTGTCAGATACTTGCCTCTAGTTTCTTCTCACGTTCAGTGAGGGCTTCCTTCTGGCTGTGAATGTACTCAGTGAGCATTCGAGCCAGCTGCCGTCTGTCCTCCAATTCTGCTGCTAACCGTCCATTGTACTCTGCCAGTAGTAGACATGCCTCATCTACCGTCTTGGATAACCTGTCTGCTGCCTCTTTATCTGAAAGAGTAATTGTGTAAGCAAGAATTCAACAACCATCTACATCATGACAAGATTATAGGCCCATTAACTCACCAGTGATCTTTTCCAGTAGTGACACATCTTGGACCTCCTGTGGTAGCGAGGCAATCTTTTGTCTCACAGCAGCATCTCCAGAAGCAGCATTCTCCAAATCCTGGAGGGCTTTTACTAACTCCTCTGTCTGAGGAGGAAGAAAAAGGCGGAGTAGGATGAGGTTTCATCTTGCATGGAGCTTTTTTGACAACATTTCAAGGAAATAGAACATTTTTTTAGTTTAATTGGGCCTTGCTTCACTGAAGACATTTTACATTGGTTGCATGCCAATGGGTGTATACCCTGGGCTAATTTTGGTATAAGGTACTGGTCCAGGCTGTAAGCAATTAGAGTAGAGCATTGACAACTCTTCAATAGTCATTGTAAACAAACAGAAACTTTGGCAACAGTTCATAGCAACATTTGTGCTTAATACAATAGCCAACAGTTTCTTTACTCACATAGAGGTATACACATACATGTACATCTCTACCATAATGTTTGATAAAATGTTTTGCATGGCTAGGGGCAAAACCCAGTACTGGGCTAATTTCATCCATATGTGTAGTGAAAATAAGATTCAGGTGGAAAAATACTGGCATTCTCCTTTACTGGCAACAATAATGGCTTTTTATAGTGAATTCTGGCGTCAGATGTAATTCTCCTCCAAAAATAAAATAAATTGTTTGTTGCTACTCTGTTATTTGATGCTCTTTAAAAGCCTTGGCTTGGCATGCCTGGCATGCCTGGCACCCCACATTAATTTTATTCACAAACTGAATTTCCATGACTTACTGTATAATGAATGGTACAATATAGTAACCAAATATTTCAGAGCAGCTGCACAGCTTTCAAGAATCTTTTACTTTTTTAGAGCGGAAGATGAATAAATGGGCATTGAATAAACAAAGTTGGATTAACCACAACTACTCAAGCAAGCAGAAAAGCTAATAACCAGAAAAACACAGATTCTGTGTGGAAATATATTTATATTCATTAATTTTTCCAAACCATTTCCAGAATTTTTGAACTTATTGAATATATCTAAAATACTAGGAGATGAGATTCAAACTGACACAAGATAGGCTAGCTTTGTACATATCAGGTCTATCCTGTGCTTTGTTAACGTATGTTTTAACATCACATATGCACATTCATAAGGTAGGCTACAGTCTGCGCGAAATAGACCAGCATCCCGCACGTTATTGATGTTTCGTTGAAAAGAAGCTTAGTTTGGTGAAATTTGGAGTGGAGTGGAGCTGTTAACTAACGTTTCTAATGTGAAGTTAGCCAGCACCAGCAAGGATCGCTATTTTAGTAAGGAAAGTAACAGATGTCAGGACAGATGGACAGGCATCTGCTGCATGCTCTTCAGACAAAGCTAGGCCTACAACTTCGGAGGAAACAGTGAAAAATGAGAAAGAAAACACAGTGAAGATTATGTTAAATAAGGATTTAAAGTAACGATTGACAAAACTGGAGAGGATGTAGCCTACCACTGTTTCGTATGTTCAACGTTGCTTTCAACGAGGCCATGAATTAAACCAAAACTTACTCGCGTCATGAGACACACATTACAGTTTCTTGAGTAGCCTATATGCAACAGATTTTGTGTGATGTCAAAGGACAGCCGCTCATGAGAAAGAGTGCTGTGAGGTGTCTTTTACCCTTTTCAACTATACCTCTGTCTGTACCATAGTACCACAAATAGACAGACTGTGTGGTGGGTGGTTCTAGAGATGTAGGTTACTGGCTGAAAGAAAACTCAACATTCAAGCCTCTGTAACTCTTTGCCAGTACATCCCACAGTCACTCTGACTGAGAATTCTACAGGGTCTCAGCTTTCAAAAGAGATCAAGCATTTGATGATGGGCCAAAGTGTGTGGAAACAGTGTCCTTCTAATTAGGTGATGTGCAATGTCGGGCAAAAAAAGACTTAAAATGGGTGTGAGGTTTAACTGTTTAACTAATTTATGAATTGTGCACTGTCACTGTAAGGGCTTTATTAATAACTAGAGAATGTAATTCCAGGGAATTACGAGTGCATGAAAATGCAAAAATGGCTGTTGAAAAAAATATTGCTGAATATTGTTTAAAATATAATCCAAGTAAAAAGATGGAGGTCAGATAGAGATTGGTTTGGTAGGGAGTCATAGTTGATGACAACTGACAGTTGGAATGGCTGAACAGTTAAATAGTTGAGTAGTTTAAATAGTTAAATTATTTAATAGCGAATTGTATTGAGGACTTTTATTTTGAAACAGTTGTGGGCAGAGGAAACAGTTGGTGGAAGTTGTAGTTGATGACAACTGGCAGTTAAAATGGCTCAACAGTTAAATAGTCGGATAGTGAAAATGGTTAGGTTATTTGACAGGGAATTATTGTAGTGAGGACTTTTATTTTGAAACAGTTGAGGACAGAGGAAACAGTTGGCGGGAGTTATAGTTTATGACAACTCACAGTTGGAATAGTTGAACAGTTAAAAAGTTGGATAGTTTAAATGGTTAAATTATTTAATAAGGAATTATTGTACTGAGGACTTATTTTGAAACAGTTGTGGGCAGAGGAAACAGTTGTCAGGAGTCATAGATGATTACAACTGAGAGTTGAAATGGCTGAACAGTTAAACAGTTGGATAGTTAAAATGGTTAAATTATTTAATATAGAATTATTGTAGTGAGGACTTATTTTGCGGGAGACATAGTTGATGACAAATGACAGTTTGAATAGCTAAACAGTTAAATAGTTGAGTACTTTAAACGGTTAAAATATTTAATAGGGAATAATTGTAGTGAGTACTTTTATTTTGAAACAGTTGTGGGCAGAGGAAACAGATGGCGGGAGTCATAGTTGATGACAACTGACAGTTGGAATGGTTGAACAGTTAAATAGTTGGTTAAATTATTTAATAGGGAATTTTTGTAGTGGGGACTTATTTTGAACCAGTTGTGGACAGAGGAAACAGTTGAACAGGATCTATAGTCTTAACTCATTGAGTGCCAAAAACGTAATATTACGTTTTAAGCTTTTTTTTTTAATTACGAAACTAGACACTCTAACACACCTTATATGTGATTTTGGGAACTCTGTGATGAATGGAAATGAAACATATGACGATCGAAAACCCATGAAAACGCACAATCTGGACATTTTATCATAACTCGGATGCCGCTTTGGGTCGAATCAGTGACGCATGCACGTCAGGTCAAAACCAGGCCATTTTCGTAGGTCTATCACTAGGTGGCAGTCTCGCCAAGTCTCGCTGATCACTTCCCGGAAAGTTTACACAAGTAAGTAACAGGCAACACTTCATATTTCATGAAAGACGTTATATCTCTATTTCTAGAAAAAAAAAACAGCGATTTTGATGAAAACTAGCCACTGTTTAGCTTGGGATTTCTCAGGAACAGAGGTGTGTAGAAATACACGGTTTGCACCCACCGAGAGCTTAAAGTCTCACCTTTTAATCGAGCCATTGTATGTGTTCATAGCTATAACACAGAATATGCTGTGGCTGTACAAAAATCATCAACAATGGTCTAGATTGCTGGCACTCTAGGACAAAGCTCCCGAAAACAGCTTGGCATTCAATGAGTTAAGAGAGCCAGATTGTATGCGTGTGTGTAGTGAGAAATATTTTTTTCACAGCAGATGAGCTTGGTTTACAATCTCCTACAACTAACAGCACCGCTGGTGGAAAAAATTGTAGGGGAAACACTGCTCAGTAACATAAATAATAGACTATATTATCCGGGGCAAACTTAAAGGTGCACTAAGCGATGTTGGGTAACGTCACTTCTGTTGACGTTCAAACAAAACAGAGAGCTAGCTCGCTCCTCCCTCCCGTGCAACTGAAACTCTCCTGAACACGCAAATCGTCGGTGAATGGCTGGAAAAGTTTATTATATTTCATGGTCCAGGCTGTACCAGGGTGTTTTTGTTGCCGTTTTTTGGGGCCTGGGCTGTCTACAAAGGCCTTTTTTTACAGTGTATTCAGGGGACAGGCAGCTAGCTGTTTGTGAGATGTTTGCTGTATGTGACAAAAAATGTTAGCGTAGAAACTGTGACATCGCTCAGAGCACCTTTAAAATGGACTATGCTTAGCTTCTGTTTTCTGAGGGAGAACGTTGGCATCTAATGGTCAAACAATGGGTACAATATAATGTGTCTGCACAGCATATTTCACAAAATGTAATGCATTCATACCAGTTGTGGTCCACTGCCATCTGGATCCTTTGGAGAATAATGTGCTCTGTAGTCATCCTCCTCCTCCTCTTCCTCCTCCTGGATCTTTTGGAAGGCTCTTTTAGTGGCCTTTTTGTCCTCTGCAGACCACACAAACATGTCTGACACATTCTTGATGAAAACCATTTCAGGAATGACCATATGACTTGACAAATATAACTCAATATAATTAAAAAATCCAATATCAGGTTCCACAGGGCCAAAACAGGTTAATCGGTCAGGTTAATCACAGGTTATTGCTGACAACCAACTAGCACGCACATACATTCTGGGCCTGTGTAATATGAGGAAATAGGAAAACAAAAATATCCAAAAAGTAAACAAGGCAGTGTTTGCCAAAAATGGTCATGCAATACAGCTACTTTTAATTATGACTGCTGCTAGCATAGCGGTCATATAGGGATTGTCGGGAACATCTCAACTGAGGGACTATTAAAGTGTAAGTTCAGTGTAAATTGACCCATAGTCTTGTTCAAGCTCATCACATGCACCCCATATGAAAAAGAATGAGACAATTTGGGACAACATAGGCCAAGTTATGGACAGGCAGCTTAAAGCAGACCCATTGGGGCAGTGGGGAGATACTTTCAGTTCCAGTTTTGATGCCCCCATGGGTCTGCCTGTCCATAACTTGGCCTACATTGTCCCAATTGTCTCATTCTTTTTTCCGATGGGCTGCATCTGGTGAGCTTATACAACAGGGCTATTGGTCAATTTACACTGAACTTACACTTTAATAGTCCCTATCAGTTAAGATGTTCTGAAAATAAATGAATTTACGTCTATATTTAGTGACTGTACACCCATTGGCCTGTAGATGGGGGAGTTGAGCGAAGGGTTGCTGGTAGAGGATGATGACGAGAGAAGCTACTAGGCAGGACTGTCTCACTCTCTCTCTCTCACACACATATAAACACACGCACACAGACAAGCATTCACAAAAAATGCAAGAGTAGGGGTAGGAGTAGGAGATGGAGACATATTGACAAGCATTCTTTTTCGCGGAGAGGATGTACAGGACTGAGCGGCGGTCATATTTTGTACCACTATGCCGTACATGTCATCTAGTTAAGAATATGTCTGATAAGACATTGCAAATGGCACTGGTGTTGTCAGTCCTTGGTCCTTTGGTTGTGGAGGAAAGAAAGAGGCAGATTTAGTCATCACGAGGCAAAACACTACGAACTGGGATTGTATCTCCATAGGGGAAATTGACGATTACACTACAGGTAAGCAACAGGAGATCATCAGTAGCTCAACGTCTCATGGTGTCAACAGTGCAGGATGCATCACAAAAACTAGGGGCACAGACTCGCCAACTAGCCTGCCGTTGGCTTGGTGTGTTCCAGGCTTTAATTAATGACCTGCAATCCCTGTAATCAAGTTCCAATCTGAGTGGTGTATGAATTGCAATGAAATGTTTTGTATCTACAAATCTGTTTTGTGGCGTGTGTTTTGGGTTTTATTGAGGGTTTGCCGTTTTGCCTTTTAAGGGCTGTATAAAGCTGACCAAATGAATATAGGCTGTTAGGCATGAATTAAGTAAGCTACTTTGTTGCTACTACTGCAACCCTTCCAACGTTAATGGAGACGGACCCTAAAGGTCCCAACTTAAACTTGACACACTCAGAGTTCAACATTGCTCTGTATGAGTGTGTCCGGAAACAGTGCTGGAACGAATTAGCAAGTATGTTAACTAGCTAGGTAGTAGGTTATCTATTTCACCTCTCTACAAATAAGAACCATCATTCCATTAAAGTAAGCCCAATACAAAACATCTAGCGTAGATCGAATAAGATTTTCCCTTTTAAGCAAAACTAAATTAATCATAGCCCATTTAGAATTGTTTACACTGGTGCTTTCTGAGCACTTTTGAATGCATTTTAGGAATTTTGGGATCCTGATCATGAAAAACACCTAACGATTTTGCATAACATACCAATTTTGTTGTTATTGTCTATTTTTTCATATCATGTGCTTCTTGATATTTTATGTGCACAGAGCAAGCTGTTTTGTTCTGTCCAAGCATGCGTGGGCATTGACATCTGAGTATAGATTTTGGGCTGCTGATCACCAAAATCACCTTGATAATCCCCTACCTACAGCACAAGGATTCCAGTCAGCCGTCATACTGAAATACAGAGGTTTGTTTATGGGCTGCCTAGGGCTGCCAACATCTGCTTCAGTGAGCCAATCAGAATGTCCTGCACAGTGTGATGGAATCGTGCGACTTGTTGAATAACACCACCTCAATTACGTGTATCTGGATCAAGTCTCTGCTCACAATTGAAGAGCAACAGTGCAAGTTTGTTTTTATCCCACATGCTACCAAAATGTCAAAACAAAGCCATTGTGCAATATGCTTGTGTTTGTAAAGTAACAGCCATACATATGGGGCGCTCCAGACAGGGTTGTTCAGGCAGGTTCGAAAAACATTGTTGAGGTACTTTAACCTTTCGTTTTTTTGATTTATGCTATTTAAAGTTATTGAAAAAGGGGTAAAAAATGATCTGATAGGATTTTACACCCCTCATACAAAATCAAGTTTGCCAATTTGAAAGTGGACTGCTGACAGTTTCCTCTTTCTATGACAAAAACACAAGTCATTGGCATGGTTTTCAGCAAAAAATAACAATGTGGTATGGTTTTCAGCAACATAGCAAGCTCCAGAGGGTTGTTCAGGTGACACAAAATTAACTAATTCATGTGGAAATCTGTGAAACACCTTAAACATTATTAAGTAAAGCCATTAAAAAAATTGTGTGAAATCAGCACAAAACTTCAGCTTTCATAAAGTAATCATTTTTATTTTGTTTTGTTTTCAGTTTTAAATTCCATAAAGGCTGAAAAGTTTAAACTGCAAACTCCTGACCATTCTACCAATCCTTACCTGCTGATTTTTGTTTTGGGCTGTTGGAGTCCTCAATGGCCAGCTTTAACTGCTGGATGAAGTCAGCACGGTACAAGCTGCGTTCCTGCCAGATAGTTAGAAGTCTCTCCATGGGCCTTTTACAGCCTTCATCTGCCTCCCTGATGACAATTGGGAAGAATAATCAGCATCTACAACTGTGTTCAGAATTCACATCTCAGCAGCATAATTATTCAAATATGATAACAATAAATTTGAAAGTATTCAAGAAAATGTTTAGCCCAAATCTGGGCATATTCTTACGAAGGACAAAATTGACTTGTGTAAATAAATAATTAATCAAATTCTAAAATGAAAATAAATAAATGCATCCAATATTTCTTCATGAATAATCATAATTCAGATCTACATCTATCTGTACTGTTATTCCTATGTGCCTTATACTTCTTCATTCATTCATTCAAACCTTTATTTACACTCGTAGGGCATTGAGGTTTCCCTCATTTACAATGACGACGAGTTTACAAAGGTCATGCATTAAAAAAACAATAGAAAGGACAGATAAAAACATTTAAAATTTAAAATATCACTTCAAATATATACAGTATACATATATACATACATCTTACTACAGTGCATGCAAAGTAATACACTGTTTTGTTATTCAGGTTTTTTTTTTTTAAATTCATCCAGGATTAATTCAGCTTGACCCACTGAACATAGAAATTTGGTTTTAAATTTGCCATGTAGTTCTTGAAAAGGACATTTGACATATGTATTTTTTCTTTTTGTCTATATTATACTTTTTGAGATATTAATTAAAAACAAAAAATAATTTCTCCCATAATTTAACATTGGCCATTGTGACATTATAATAGAGTAGAGGTGCTTGATTGCCTATCTTAGGGCTCATTTACACGTATCTAGATATTTGTATAAACGCTTTGGCCCTTTCGTTTACACGTAAACAAAGTTTTAGCTCCCTCAAACGCATACTTACAAACGAATATGTCATATACGTGCAGCAAAGATTCTAGAGCGGAACTTTTGACGTGCAGTGTCTGCCTGAACATTTCAAACACAGACTGTACACACCAGTCTGATATGCGATTATTTTTAATATTGTGTTTACATTTCTTTGCATTATAGTTAGCTCAATATTACCCTGCACACAATGTCATTTGTTTATTTATTTATTATTTAGAATATGTTCATGTTGTGGCAAAAAGGTTTCTCTTTTTTTTGTTAATTTTGGCCAAGTTCGGATTGATACCAATCCTACGTCTCTGACTATCCAAAAGCACAACCAGTGAGCAGTGTTAACACAATTAAGGTGGAAAATAAAAGTTTTGTGTTCAATGTATTTTTGTTAATGTTGTAATGGATTTTAAAACATGGTATCGAAAAAAGTATCGTTAAGGAACCGGCATCGAAACTGAGGTATTGAAATTGGCAACGGATCGAAAGATTTTGAACGATGCCCAGCCCTAAATCGCTGATACAACCTTTAAGACTCTTTTATTCCGTGGTATTTTAAAAGTTAATTCAGCAATACATTTAACAGGTAGCCTGAAGACGTAGATCATACATAAAACGAGTTGGCAGTTTACTTTAGCAAAATTAGTTTCTAGTGATGGTAACATAGTCTTTGTTTAGAGTAGAATACCATGGCTAGCAATATGCACCTTGTATAAAATGGAATTATCACTGAAGCACTTCAAGTTAGTAATCAAGGGGGGGGCTCTGTGGTGCAACAGCTTGCAGCCCCCATGCTCTGTACGGGTCCAGGTGCCCACAGGGACCCAGGTTTAAGTCCGACCTGCAGTCATTTCCCCATCTCTCTCTCCCACTCACTTCCTGTCACTCTTCACTGTCCTATCGGAAGTAAAGGCAAAAAGCCCAAAAATGATACTAAAAAAAAGTTAATCAAGAATTTTTGATAGTAACAGCCAAGTGAGGGTCGGTGACCGGTAACAGAGTAAAACAAAGATTATTTGGCGGCACACAGTTACAATTAAACAATTTGTTGTTCAAATAAAATTTTTGTTTTTTAAATAACGTGTTGTACTAGGTCCTTAATCTCATCGCGATTAATGGGTTAATGCTGACAACCTTAGTTTTGAGCCTTGTACTATTACTACTATTAACTATTATGCATAACTATTATGCAACTATTATTAACTATTTTCTTTTTTAAATGTAGTAGATTGTAATGTACACGTGGAATAATGAAATCATTAAGGCTGTCAAAGGTTGTATATTTGTGACAACTGTTTAATAGCATCATAAACTACCCACAGAACTATGTAGTTTCTGAGGAAAAACTTAGGCCAGTAAAGAGCCAATTTTGTATGTGCCAAGATCTGTATTCATTGTTCATAACAAATAAATATAAGATGGACAGAGAATGACAAATGGAGAGAGGACAACAGAGAGTGTGTGTTTGGTGTTGGTGTGTGAGGTGGGGTGTGTGTGTGTGTGCGTGTCTCTGAGTGAGAGGGAGAAAGAGAGATTCTCCTCCGTTAGCCTTTTAAGTGGGTAAGGGATCAATCTAAGCCAAGATTGGGACAGCACAGCACTTGTTTTCACTTACAGTGTACAGCAGCGCACACACATGGCACCACTGTCCATCTAACTCAAATTTATGATCCAATTAGCAATTAGGAAGTAGGCTAATGTTCAGTGACTTCGCGGTGAAATTTCCGCCCCGTCATTCACAAATCGTCTTTTACATAGAGTTCTATTAGCATCGTAAAAACTGTTGCTTTTTTTGTATATGTGTTTTGACAAACCGATTGCATATTCACTTGTAACTATATCAAACTAGGATATTCCATGAATTTCGCTAGTTTTGGCTAGTTTTTACTTTTGAAAATATCCTTAAAAGTTTGGGCATATGATGAGTGTGAGAGAGAGAGAGGCTGCAACTGCAGGTTTCGTGGCTTCCATTATGTGACGTCAGCCCCCCACAAAGGAAGTAGGTCAACAAAATGCGTTAACTTAATTTCATTAATATTTTTTAAAGCGTTATGTATTTAAAAATGAATCGTGGCAAATTAACGTGTTAATTTTGACAGCCAAAGAAATCATATCATGACTTGAATTTGAAGACAATATACTAAAAAATAGTAAACTTATTATTAGTATTTTTTTAAAAATCTTTCAGTTTAGGTCGTTTCAGTTTAATATATTTATTAAATCAAGATATTGTTAATACATAATTTTTCACTTAAAGTGCATAAGTGCAGTGTAGACACAAAATACAGATTGATCATAAGTGACAGATCATAGGTGTTCAATAAATGTTTTTGTTAAGTTGAGTAATTTTGTGCATCTTTAGTTATTACTAGTGTTACATTTTATCATATGGCGAAAGAAATCTGCAGCATATATCAGCTATTGGCTGAAACCGAAGATCGGCATCAGCCATTGAAGAACCCATACCATAAGTACTCACAGCTTAGAATAATAAGATAGTAGAGATAGATAGAGAGCCTTTTCCACTCACCTTGCAACATGAGAACAGGCATCTACAAGAACACCCTCAAAATCTCGAGTAAACTCAGGACCTTTCTTCTTACTGTTCTGGATCACATCATTTGCAAGATAAAGAAATGTCAGCTTTCTGTTGCTTTTGGCTAAAGAGAGAGAGAGACAAAGAAATAATTAATAGTAACACTGAATGATTGATATGTCAAGATTAAGCTTGAGAACGGAATCTCATGGCAAAAACGGTATGCATGGGCAGTGTTTCACGTATGGTAAAGCCTGGTCAATCCAGCTGCCATCAACTTCAGATTGTAACACTTTTGCCGTACTATCTAGCTCATCAGAGTATAGTGTTTCCCCGACAATGTATTCATCAGCGGCGCAGCGCCGCTCCTGGAATTCAAGCGCCACTGCAAAAAAAGTTGCCTAATAAAAATAGACGCAAGTGAACTTTAGGCTGCCGTTCGTTCAGGTTTCATGTCAACAAATAGTAGTAGGCTAACGTTGAAGGCGCAGTCAGGGATTCCACAGGAGATCACTCTTGTTTGTGTTCATGTTTAAGTTTATTAATAGGTGCAATTTTGTGCAAAAAACGTAGCCTACATTATGTTAACCAAGGAACCAAATTAAACACGCCAGCGAGATGGCTACCGAAGGTAGGGGCGAGCTTATTCCCAGATAAATTCCACGCATTGTTTCGTTTTTGTTTGTGATAGAGGCAATGCTTTCAAGCCCTGTGTTGCTAACATACCTAGGCTGTGAAACTAAGGTCTAGCTAGCCTATTAGTGGGTTTAATTGAATTTGAGTAATAGGATACGCAACCATTTACATCTGAGATAGTTTGTAATTCCTGTAGATAAGAGCTCACCAAAATTATAGATATGATACAAGACACTTATCTGCTATAATCCAAGATAGATTTTCTTCGAGTTTTTGACCATTTATTTTACCAAATGACATGGGAAACATAATTTATTTCATCCACATATGCACCATGCACAACAACGCTACTAAGTTAGCTTAAAACCGTGAGAATCAAGCAAGCCTCACGGGCCTCACGGCATTAAAGTGACAGGCACTCAATTCGACTTGCACAGCACCAATACAGTGTAATGTCATGAAAGAGAAGTCTATATAGTTTATACAGTGCTGTGCAAAAGTTAAGACACCCATGCTGAAATTGACTAAAGGGAGGAATAAAAAACATATTTTGCCTTTTGTCTTAATGCCTTAATAAATAAAAAAAAAATAGGACATCAATTATTTTTTAATGTATCATGTATCGTAAATAAATAAATGTTATTATATAAATAAATGTCTTAACTTATGCACAGCACTGTATATTCTAAATAGTAATAGTTTGTACAGTGGCCTACAGTGTACAGTTGTACAGTAGTAATTACTAATAATGTAAATGAAAAAGGTGAAAGAAAAACATGAATAATCCTGTACTGCAATAATCATGCTTTGTAAATGCTTGTGTTGATGGTTATGTCATAATTTGTAACCCAATCTGTCTTTCACAAAATCCACCAGCAGTCACCATTTAAGGAGTCATTTTTTCAAAATGTTCTCTTTTTTTTTGGGGGCCTTCCTACGATCAACAGCACCGCTGCTGGAAAAAATTCTATATTATTCAGAAAAAGCTGTTTTATATTAAGCCTAACATATAGACCATTCATGCCAGTCATATTCCTGTTTTTCACAATTTTCAGCCAAACCAGAAAAAGCTCATATGGCGTGACTGTCCCAAACCCATTTCATAAAGTTTGATTTTAAACAAAACCAATAAAATGAATATATTTTCCTCTTATGTACATATTAATTCCACAATTGTCTACTTGTAAGTCTGCTGTTTTAAAAGTCCAGGCATAATAATTTGAACCAGCCCTGACCTGAACAAAAAGATTTTGTCCCAAAAATCAACAGTGTTTCCCATACATTGACTAATCTATGGCGGGCCGCCATAAAATCAACAGTGGCCGTCACTCAATAATGTTCTATGTTGTACTATTTAAATGAGATAAAATCTTTTAATTGAGCTGTGTTTTTTACGCACGCAGCCTTTCCTTGCCCCGCCCCACTCTCTCATAACGGCTCCGCTGCCCCTCCTCTGCGTACATTTAACAAAACAATAACAATTGTTAATGCTCCGTTTCCACTGTTGTTTAAAGATTGAATGGCAAAGGGATTCGGATCCAAAGGCTAAAATGTGACTCAGCTACAATTTGTAAGGTATCACCAATATCAATAGCCTGACGTAGCCATACTCAATTCTAGTCAGAATATGAGTCTGATACTGCTCCATTGGGACGTAATTATGAGGCGTGTTTCAACCGAAACAGGGGGGGAATGCCTCTTCACTCAATTGGATAAACCTAACCAATCAGAGCAACGAAATAGCTTTTCGTGAGATGTAGGAAGTGAGATGTAGGAAGAACACACGAACCATCCTTCCTCCTCATGTCTCTCCACAAATGCCTTAACATTGTTTTCTGGTCTTTTGTAAAAGTTATTGTGCAATCAATATCTCCTACAACACTCATTAGCGAAATCTAAGAGATGCGTAGTAGGGTAGGCTATAAGGAAAAAAAATGATAGCCTATATCCCCTGTTTTTAAAAATAATTCCGTTGAACACTGATATGCTACAAACATGTTATAAACAGCTGGGAAAGGCTGTCGCAAATCCCTCGAACAGGTGGTCAATCAGAGATTTCAAACGAATGAGGGAACAACATGTCACAACGCAACACGCTGTTTTCCCTTGATGAAAGTGAAACCATGAGTTTTCCCACATCTCAACTTTGCCCAAAGTTTTCAGAAATAATTGTTTTCAGTGATTAACCTCATTGAAATAATATGCATTTTCCATATGGGGTCTTAGAAGCCATCTGTCTCCTTCTAGCCACAGTGTTTTTGTTGCAAACATAATCAACCTAAGCGTGCTCAGATGACGTGATAGACCAGGCGCTGTTGCTCACCTGTCCATCATCGTAAAGCCTGATTTGATTGGTCCGCCCAGCTCTGGGCGAGCATAGTTGCTCCACATCGGAGCAATGCCAGACCGAACTTCCCATATGTTACAGATATATGGCTACATACTGTACATTCTTAAAATGTTCTAGTCTACAATTAAATATTTATTAAAAACTTCACAACGGAGGATATTTTTAGAGCGTGATCTGTAGGCAACTGTAGCCGACAAGGAGGGACGAATGAAACATAACACACGGCCCACTTTTGCTTAAATAATTCCTGAATGGTTTTAGTCTGGGCTGAAAATGCAACTGTATTTGACAGAGCATAGTTTGCTAGTGAGAAAATATTAGCTTTCAGTGTGGTAGACCTCTTTGTAAATTACGTTTGATTAAAACGTGTTTTATCCATCCCAACTTTCCCCACTATTTGGATCATTATCACAATACTAAATGAATGATCCATTATTGAAGCCCATCATTGGATAACCTACTAATATGGGTAGGCATTCATTACATTACATTACATTTGGCTGACGCATTTTTAACCAAAATGACTAACAACATGGTAAACAGTTTAAGTTTTAAAGCAATTCTCTCAACAATTCTAGGACAAAAAAGGTAGAGTACAGTAAGAATAAGTGCATCAGTGAGGGCTGTTTTTAAACAGCTGTGTACTTGAAATAATTAATTTGATCATATATCCCATCTCTGCAGAGGAAAAGTTTTGGGTGAAAGGAATTTAAGGCCTGTCTCATATAGACGCCTGTCTGAAATACTGCCGGTGCAGTTCGGCAATTTTGGAAAATAAAAGCCTGGGCTATTATTTGAAGTTTTATGGTACATTATGGGATAAACGAAACACTCCACACAGGGCTTAATTTCTGTTAAGGGGGCAGGCTGCCCCAACTTTCTCTGTTTCCAGTTTTCGGAGCCTAGGCTGCCAACTAGAGGTAGACCGATATATCGGTTTGGCTGATATATCGGCCATTTTTAAACGTATCGGTGCATATCAATATTGGCCAACTCATTTTGTTTTGGCCGATATTTGTCCAAATGTGCCTTTTTGTGTTTAATCCAACGTACAGCTGTATGTTACCGTCACTATTTTTTTTTTAATCATTTTTATAAATGGCTTGTTTGTTTCGTAGCCTAATTTGAAGTTAGAAGGGAAAGTTAAGCATTTTTTTTGCCAATCTGCAAATAAATGTCTTACCAATAGCTTTTTTTACTATGTGTTCCTATAGTATAACACCTCCCAATTTATTCATGGCCAAATCCTCGGGGAAACACCTGGAGAGCCCATAAAGTTTGGGGTGCCCAGAGGGACTGGGCGAAAATAATGAAAACATTTTTTTTACCATTAGCTTTTGAGATGTCTAACTAGGGGTTTTTAGGGGTGCTGAATCTATCCCAGTCATTAGTTTTGAGTAAAAATGACTCCAAGTCCATAAAAAATCTATAACAAGTTTTATTGAACAATTACAAAACAAAACTTTCTCTACTCCCCTGCACTCCCTCACTCCTGTTATCATCTTTAGGGGGCAGCCGTGGCTTACTGGTTAGCGCTTCAGACTTGTTACCGGAGGGTTGCCGGTTCGAACCCCGACCAGCAGGCACGGCTGAAGTGCCCTTGAGCAAGGCACCTAAGGCCTCACTGCTCCCCGAGCGCCGCTGTTGTTGCAGGCAGCTCACTGCGCCGGGATTAGTGTGTGCTTCACCTCACTGTGTGTTCACTGTGTGCTTTTTGTGTTTCACGGATTGGGATAAATGCAGAGACCAAATTTCCCTCACGGGATCAAAAGAGTATATATACTATACTTTATCTGGCTGAGTTACCATTACAGTTTCCACCAGCAGAAATACACTTGACTCCTTGCTTTTTACAGCAGCACCTGAGAGCGTCACAGACGCCTGCAAAGTTGCAGCTGACGAACTTCAGAAGATAGTCCGGTGCAATGGGATCTGGTGTAGGACTGGTGCATAACCATGTTCTCATTGTTTCTATCCACACTCAAGGACATCTAGTGATGGACTTTGTAGCAGTAGCCAATCTCTGGTCTGGAGATATGCCTGCAGAGAGTGCTGTGCTGCACCTCCTGTAGTCGGAGGTAGTTTCTAAGGCTTGATACTAGTTATGTTGTCCTCATGAGTTTTACTTTTTGTTTTACATGTTGCTCTCTGTTCACCCTCCACATTGGACACTCTTTTCTCTCTCTCACACACACACATCTCTGCACATTGAGTCTCTCACAAACACATTCACAACCACACATCTATGCACACTGAGTCTCTCACAAACACATTCACAACCACACACACACACATAATAAAGTTCACACCTTCACTGATCCGGTCTCTCTCTCTCTCTCACACACACACGCACATATACACACACATGCAAAATGTCCTCTCACATACACCATGTTGAGACAAAACTATCGGTGATACACGCAAAGTGTGTGTGGGTGGTAGGGGTGTAACGGTACACAGAAGTCACGGTTCGGTTCATACCTCGGTTCGGACATCACGGTTCGGTAAGAGTTCGGTACAATGGAGGGAAAAGCAAAACAAAAATGCAGAAAGCAATTTTGGTTTTTGTTCATGTCTCAGGCTATACCACCTAGTGTCATACAGTCTCTTCCCTGAGCTATCTGCAACAGCCTGAAGTGTGTAAGATGTAGGCTAAACAGTACAATAAGTACCCAGACTCCATCTGTAACTTCAGCAATCAGCTATAAAACTGAAAATAGGCCTACAGCATCTCTTATTTCTGAAAGTGCAAATTACATAGAATAATGATTTTTAAAAATTCACTTAAGCAAGACCTTCAACATCTGTGTTTAGTTGTATATGGAAGGGTCTACAATTTGCCTCAATATTTTTCAGTGTGTGTACAGTAATAATCTAGCCTACTAACTGTGAAAATATCACACTATTTTGCCTTCTTTAAAAAAACGAAATTGCTCCTTTCATTTCATAAACAGACTACAACTAGAAGTCACGTGACTTTGCCCTTCGACGTTAACTCACCGTAGCATGGTTTGTTTATTAGCCTGGTTAGCGTTGTCACTTTCTTTTACTGTCTATGCACTTAACACTACCAGCTCCTCATGTGAAGTTACAAGTTACCCCAACATAAAGGTAATTACCACACGATTTACATAGCTGTCTGTCATTACGAAATCATTTAATTTAAGCCATAGGTTTTGGCCCTATTTGTATGTGTATCTAAAGGCTGCTGAAGCGCAGGGGTAACTGAAGTTCTCAAACTTGCGATCTTAAAGAGACCAGCGGATCCTCTAACTCTTGTGGGTCGACCGACGACCTGACAAAAAAAAAAAACATAGGCACCAATCAGAGCTTCAGAGCTATGGCGAGGCAGAGAATGTCTAATAAGGGGAGAACTGCCACTCTCGGAAAACTTCCGGTTTCTGAACTGGTTGCAGTTCCTTCTGTGGTTCCACATGAAGGCGGCAATCCACGAAAGTGCAGAATGCATGGAGGTCTATGGAGCTGTACCCCTCAAAATCCACTTTTCTCGGGATATAATTTTTTTTCAAGTAATTTGAATATTATATTCGAAAGGGGAGGCAAAGAAAATACACTTGGTGGAGTATTATATTTTTTAAAGTCACTTAATTGTTCTAAAAAGCCTTTCAAACGTGTCAATGACATCACTGATTAGCACAATGCTAGCGTGTTATGGGCAACAATGACCCAAACTGTAAGAAATCAAAAGGACATAAGTACTTGTTCATTCAACTTTTGACCTATAACCCATGTTGAAGTTATACAAACTACAATCAAATCTGATATTTGTCAACGACAATCAGGTGAAAGAGACAAATTTAGCCGTCTAGCTCCATTGACTCACATTCATTCTGTACTCATGGCGATCGCCCCCAGTGGATATCTGGTGGAACTGCAACCAAAATTCGGTACAATGGGACTTAATACGGAGTGGCCAGGCTCTCCGTAGACGGGCTCTGGGCGAGGCTACAGATTAGCGTTAGGTGTCGCTAAAGAACTCCTGTAACTCTCGCTACTTAATTACTCCTGTAACTCTTGCAACGTAATTGCGCATGACATTATTTAATCTGCACACAAGTTTTATGTATTTTTATACCGTGTATTCTCCGTGTAAATTCATGCACCGAACCGTGACGCCCGTACCGTTTCGGTTCAATACGAATACATGAACCGTTACACCCCTAGTGTGTGGTGTGTGTGTGTGTGTGTGAGAAAGAGAGAGAGTCCAATGCGGAGGGTGGACGGTGATCAACAAAATGTAAAACTCATGAGGACAAAACTGAGTTAATATTTTTGTAAATATTTATTATATCTTTTCATGGGACAACACTGAAGAAATTACACTTTGCTACAATGTATAGTAAGTGTACAGCTTGTATAACAGTGTACATTTGTTGTCCCCTCAAAATAACTCAACACACAGCCATTAATGTCTATACCGCTGGAAACAAAAGTGAGAACACCCCAAGTGAAAATGTCTAAATTTTTCCCTAAAGTGTTAATATTTTGTGTGGCCACTATTATTGAGCAGTTATTATCCAGCAGTGCCTTAACCCTCTTGGACATGGAATACACCACAGCTTCACAGGTTGCCACTGGAATCCTCTTTCACTCCATGGCTACATCATGTTGTGGATATTAAGAGACCTTACACTCCTCCATCTTCCATTTGAGGATCCCTTACAGATGCTCAATACAAAAGGGTTTAGGTCTGGAGACATGCTTGGCCAGTCCATTACCTTTACCCTCAGCTTCTTTAGCGAGGCAGTCTTGGAGGTGTGTTTGGGGTCGTTATCATTTTGGAATACTGCCCTGTGGCCCAGTTTACGAAGGGATGGGAACATGCTCTGCTTCAGTATGTCACAGTACATGATGGCATTCATGGTTCCCTCATTGAACTGTAGCTCCCCAGTGCAGCACTCATGCAGCCCCAGACCATGACACTCCCACCACCATGCTTGACTGTAGGCAAGACACACTTGACTTTGTACTCCTCACCTGGTTCCCGCCACACACGCTTGACACCATCTGAACCTTGGTCTCATTAGACCACAGGACATGGTTCCAGCTATCCATGTCCTTAGTCTGCTCGTCTTCAGCAAACTGTTTGTGGGCTTTCTTGTGCATCATCTTTAGAAGAGGCTTCCTTCTGGGATAACACCACATAACACACCTGCTCCCCATTCACCCCGGAGATCTTGTAACACTAATGAGTCACATGACACTAGGGAGGGAAAATGGCTAATTGGGCCCAATTTGGACATTTTCACTTTCACTTCAGGGGTGTACTCACTTGTGTTGCCAGTGGTTTAGACATTAAAGGAATTATCCGGAATAAAATGCACTTTAGATCGATTTACGGATGATTGGGAGTACATACGTTGAGTTGACATCCAAAACATGTCATTCGGATGTGTTTTGAGAAAGTTCGATGTTACCGTTTTTAGTCAAAGCTCGTTAGCGTGGAAGTGAGAAGGGCATATTATTTCGCCGCTACAAAACGCTATTTTTATACCTCTTCTACAGTTCCAAACAACATTGCACTTACGTCGTAGTGAGTAGAGGGTCCCTAAAGCCAAACCGAAGTATCCCGAGGTCTTTCTGTGGTCGGATAGAGAGTCCAGAATGAATTTCATCAAGCCAGTACCTTTCCGGAAATGTTGCCATCTTTGCTGCTGTAGGAGTCGATTGCCAAATGTGCTCTGGAAATTCACAATTTAATTTAAAAAAAAAAAAAAAAAAAAAAAAAAAACATAGTCCAGTATTTCTTTTGAAATTGAAATGAAGTTGTATGGACTGGACTATGTTTTTTTTTTTTTTTTTTTTTTTAAACGGCTTAATTTTAAATTGTGAATTTCCAGAGCACACTTGGCAATCAACGCATGGGAAGGAAATGCGTTATACGTAATAAACGTAATATTAAATTTTTGGCACTCAACGCATGGGAAGGAAAAACGTAATATTACGTTTTTGGCACTCAATGAGTTAAGGAAGTTTTGTTTTGTAATTGTTCAATAAAACCACTTGTTATGGATTTTTGTACTTGGAGTCATTTTTACACAAAACGAATGCCTGGGATAGATTCAGCACCCCTAAAAAACCCTAGTTAGACATCTCAAAAGCTAATATTGGTAAAAAAAAATGTTTTCATTATTTTTGCCCAGTCCCTCTAGGCACCCCAAACTTGATGGGCTCTCCAGGTGTTTTCCTGAGGATTTGGCCATGGATAAATTGGGAGGTTTTACTAGACACCTATAGGAACACATAGTAAAAAAAGCTATTGGTAAGAATTTTTTTTGCAGATTGGCGAAAAAAAAAGCCTAACTTTCCCTAACTACACTGATGTTTCTCACGCCATTTCCTGCACTTCTCTCACAAAACGAGCCAGCTGTCAATATTCAAGATTTGCATGTCGTGCGTGTTTCCCAGACAGTGCAATGCCTCTTCTCTGCAGCCTGTCAGTGTGGAGAATAGCCTAAAGCCAGGAGCCTAACCTGTATCAACCTGTTGTATTTGTAGCCTACTTTTAGTACATTTAAGGTGTAAAAGGATAAACATTTACTCAATGAACCATCTTTAACTCCATATTTTGCCCTTTATTCTCATAGAAGTATTCAAATCAAATTCATCATGTAATTTTGTTATTGCAACAGATCAATGAATATCGGCCCAGATTATCTGCCAAATATTGGTTATACGCCATGCTGTATAGAAGTGGTGATTCTAGACATTTTTAACAAGGGTGGCACTAGTGGGGCACTGATTAATTCAAGGGTGGCATGAGGCAAAACATCCAGATAAACAGAAACAGGCTCAAGATGTTAAATTAGCACAAATACATTAGGAAAACCAGGCACCAAACACCATACTCATAAATTGAAGGACAAAAAAGAACAAATACCATACTCACATAAAATTTATTTGTATTTGAATAAAATGCAAATACAAATAAACAAACATATTAAAACGAATTATCTAAGTTGTCTATCACTGGGTTATGCTGTGCTAAAAAAAATCCATCATGGGGACATTAAAATATATTCTAAGCTTAGAGGTGTGAATATGGATATGGGACATACAGTAGGGGACAGCTGGGACGATTGAAATACTCATTTAGCAACTTTTGGAGCTGGCTTTAGCTACTTTCCATTTGGAATAGTTGCCAACACTGAGGTCAAAGGTACGTCACACATTAATTTGCATATCAATTACGTCACCACATCATGTCACCCCCCCCCAAAAAAAAAAACAAAAAACGGTTATGGCCCTTTAATTCCCTGTTTGCTTTTTTTTAATATAAATATATTTAATTTAATATGTATATTAATTGGTACATAGCCTATGAGCATCAAGTGGCTGAAAACCAGTCATTTTCAACCTATTCCCAACAGCTCCATCTGCTTTGCACTGCTTTATTTGCACAATTTAACCTTATGACAATGGCTACATTTTGGATAGCCTATATTTGGGCTCAGACAGACCGACAGATTTTTTCCCCCCTCAGCCGACAGTCTGTCCTGCATTAACATTGAGGCATAGCCTAAACGAATGCTATAGGTTTTTCTAACTTGTATGCTCGATTTTGAACTGCTTTTGAATGAAGTTGTAGCCTACTTTCCTTTGTTCAATGTGGTTGTTCAACGATGCTGGCAAGCGTGTCCCTGCTTCCCTGTCATTATGTCATTGCTCTCCTGACTCTGGTTGTAATCTCACCCGAAGTTGCTGCACCTTCCAATAACGTTGTCTGAGCTGTTAGATCTATAGAACATTCTGTGTAATAACATGGGCTACTACATAGGTCAGTCATTACTTTTATAATCATGGGGCAACGCTTTGGGCGAACTCGATGTAATTCGCAAACGAAACAGGCATGAGCCTCTCACACAGCACAGCCGAACTCACTGCTCACTCAGAAGAGTAAAAAGGGACGTTACATGCCATCACATCAGTCTCCAAAAGTCTCCAAGAACGCCAGAAAAAGTACCTGGATTTGTCGCTAGTCGCTTTTTACAAAAAAAGTCGCTTGAGGGGTCTGAAATCTCGCTAAATATAGCGACAAAGTCACTAAGTTGGCAACACTGAATGACCTAGCAAATGTCGGCTGGGTAGGCTAGGTAAAATAGGCAGGTAGAAAAATTGTGTGTGTGATTAGATAAATAGGCACTGGCAGATGCGATAGGTAAATAGATATCTTTGCGTGTTACCACAATAGCCTGTGGGCCAACAGTAAACTCACATGCTAAAAACAATAAGCCATGTAGCCTAAAAAGGCAAAGTGTTTGCCACTTATATTTGGGACATCTGACACTTCAAGCGCGCTGCAAGTGCATCAAGGAAGGTCTCCCCTTAGACCATGTTAATGGCCAATTGTAGACTAGGACTTTGGGGTGGCACCTGGGGTGGCCAATCGAATCTCAAGGGTGGCCTGAGCTGATGCTGGAAACAAACAAATTGGGGGCAGCCTGTCCTTGAAACAAAAACACTGTGTGGAGTTTTACTGGGAATACTGAAGGGGCAGGTGAGCTACCTCTCTGGTGTGTTTTGTTTGGTCCTTGATTAAAATATAATGTAAGCTTATGTTGTTTTGGACAAAAGCGTCTAGTAAGAAATTTAAATACACAAACTTAAAAAAGCAACATCATGCAAAATAGCTGACAGCACCTTTAACAGAGTTTTTTCCTTTGATTAGTAACCTGAATATTCAACAGATAGCCTACAATTAAAGATAATCTAAGTCAGGGGTGTCAAACTCAAATTCACAGGGGGCCAAAATTAAGAACTGGGAGTATGTCGCGGGCCAAGCTCAACATTTATTGAATAACCAATGTTTTTATTGAATTAAAACTGTATACACACAAGAAAAAATAGAATGCAGGCATTTCTGAATATAGCCTAATAGAAAAAAATATATTGAATATCTGAATAGAAAAAAATATATTGGCCTATTTTTTGCAGGTGAACTATAAAAATTGTAAATAACATTTAACAATTATCAAAATTGTAATTGTAACTATTAACAGTTAACAAACTCTCCCTCTGAGAATGGCCGTGCGCGATATCCTGTGCAACAGTAAAACTCGCTTTTACAGCAGCGTTACTTTGTGACTTGGCTTGTCTGCCTTGAAAGCAGACTTGCTTTCAATTCTCCCACTTTCTGTAGCTTAAGCTTCGCATCCAGATCCAGGGCTCGAAATTAACTTTTTTCTCAGTGTCCCGCAGCTGTCCTGAATTCTACTTGGCACTGTCCCGGACTTAAACACCAGTGTCCCTAATTCAAGTTCTTGTTTTTTCCCATTCTACATAATAAACAGCATAAAAATCAGGACTCGTTCTGGTCCACCATGTCAGTTCTGAAAAATTTATTAAACACCATTTTTATTAACATTAATCATCTGCTGTTTCACACAACACTCATTTTCAGAGATTGCGCTTTTGGCTCTTTTTTGAGGTTGCACTAGACGTTCTCATTGTCCGTCGTTTTGACAGACAGGGTTGTAAAACATTCCGTCAATAATCTATTTTCAAGTGTCTTTAATTTCAATGTCAGTTTGGTGTGATGTCATGGCCACAGATCTCAGTGAAAACAATAAGTAGCGTGGGAAATTACCACAAAGCTGTCAGATAGGCTACTCTGCCACGCTCTCACCCTCTTGTGCACACTCAAATGCGTTCCCAAATAAATTAAGTAGCAAAACGTAGTTAGATCTGCTGCAACTCTGTATCTCGATGTAACAAGCTGTTTTGACATTGTAAACGTTCTCTAAGAAGAATGTAAAGCAGTTTGCAGTAGCCTAAAGATTAAAGTGTGTGGCGGGCTGGATCTATGATAAACTAATAAATGCTCGGCGGGCCGGATTAGTGCGTGGCGGGCCGCTGTTTGGACACCCCTAGCCTTAGAACTGCCACAGCGAAATGTCAAATGCTAACTTATATAACCGTTTTCATTGTTATAGGCTACCTTGCAACACTATCTTTTTGTCAAATCGCAGTTGCGGTAGGCCTAGGTTATTTAGCTCAGCATGATATTGGTGACGTTTGTCTGTCACTGACAGAAAACACGTAGCGTTTTAGTCAGAGAGGACCGTCATCTCGTTTTTTTAGACCACCAGTGTAACCTTAGGCCTACGCTATCAGTCCAAAATTTTCACAGTGTCATGAAAACAAATGCCATTTACCTGCCTGCTAGTTAGGTAAGTTAACCTCTATATCGGAAAGTGACCCATTAGGCCTACTGCCCGTGCCCTATTTTTGTGTCGGCCTATGAGTCACTTAATATTCATTTAACCAATACGGCGGATTCCTAAGGAAACGCAAGCACCCAGCCCATTTGGGTATCTAACTATATTTGTACCAAAAATAACATTGTAGCCTACAGTGATTTGAAGAGCAGTAGCCTAAACAGTGTTGTAAGGCTGCATGTACAAAACCGCTTCTAGATCATCAGCTGGCTAACGCTGCTTTTGCCAGCTGCCCGTCACGCCATGTCAAATTTTGTAGAATTTTATTCAGACGAGAAAGATACGTTTAGATTCCCATGTGAACAGTTTAGGGAAAAAGTACCTATTTTGAAATTTGCTTTGCCATTTTTTCTGCTGTCCCAGAGTTGTCCCAGAGATCATTCTATTGTGTCCCGGAAGCATTTTTTATGGTCCCCGGGACGTCGGGACATTGTTAATTTCGAGCCCTGTCCAGATCTTTGTATTTGTCTTCATGTTTAGTTTCGTAGTGCCGTTTTATGTTGTACTCTTTAGTGACAGCTACGGTGAATCCACATACCAAGCAAACGGATTTGTCCTTGAATAATATGAACATATAATCGTTTTCCCACCTATCTTGAAAGCTCCGATTATCAATCTTTCGCTTCGCAATCGTTGATAGTTTGTCTGATTGCATGGATACGTGTTTTGTTTATGAACAGAAAAGGCGGCATTAACGATGCAACGCATTTTGGGATTTGAAGTGTTATCGGTGTATGATACACTATATGTACAGTGTGTAGCAACTTGATGGGCTGCGTTGCCCTGGGCTGCGCTCATGCGCTGAATAGAATAGCGTGCTAGGCCAGCTCTAACGTGGATGCGCTGAAGAGAATACTGTCGGGCCAGCTCAGATATGGATGCACTGTATAAACTACGTGGCGGGCCACTTCTAATACAGATTGAATAATGACCTCACGGGCCACAAATAAGCAGAAAATGGCCCGCGGGCCTGAGTTTGACATCCCTGATCTAAGTGATGTTACGGTTTCTAAGCATAAAAAACATTTTTTGTCACATACAGCAACCATCACCTCATCTGCTAGCTGCCTGTGCCCTGAATACACTGTAAAAAAAAACCTGTGGACAGCCCAGGCCCCGAAAACGGCAAAAAAACAAAAAAACAACTTGGTCCAGCCTGGTCCATAAAAACACAACAAACTGTTCCAGCCAATCAACGACGAGATGCGTGCAAAGGAGAGTTTCAATTGCATGGGAGGGGGAGGGAGTAGCCAGCTAGCTCTCTATTTTGTTTGAAAGTCAACAGAAGTGACATTAGCCTACCCAGCATCGCTTAGAGCACCTTTAATTCTTTCACACAAACATACAGGTGTTTGAGGGAGGTAACCAGAGGGGTATTTCACAAAACCTAGATAAGGGATTAAGCTGGGATTTTTTGGTTATCCTGGATGAATTTAGCCTTGACTACCATGGGGATTTATTCTCTTCACCTAGCCTGGTCCCGACCAGGCTAACAGCCAAGCTAAGTTAATCTAATGATAATTATGTTGTCTTATTGGTTCAGCTAGGTGTCATTCAAATCAGATCTCTGTGCTAATTTTTAAGGAGCTTTATTCCATTTTTATACTATTTGCTAAATGTATTTGCTCGCAAAACAAACCGGATTGTCTGCCTACTATAATATGGTTATTATTGTAATTGTGATAGCCTTATAATTATGAACATAGGCCTAGGTAGGCTACTCGTTGATTGCTTCTTTTGTTGATAGACGTTTGATGAATAGCCTACTGTAGTTGATTGGAAGTGGAGGGGCAAGTTTTCGAAGGTGTTTTCAACTATAATATAAAGGTATATCATACTATGTGCATCTTTGCAGTGGCAAGTGCTTTTTTAATGACGTTGTGTGTCGAGACAATGAAGCACTCACACGTAGGTGCATACGTAAATTTGCATTCAGTTGGTCTAGCAGGCCTACTCCTGCTGTTTTACAGAAATAGCCACGATTTCCCATTCCAAAAAGGACAACTTTACTTCATTGTTAGTCTTAAAAGCGGCTGTTCACTTTGTGTGAATGACTATTTTCTGCGTCTTTTTTACTCCAACCGTGAGTTCTTTGGGGTAGAAACGAGAACGCGCACACATCCTGGATTACTTACACCTGGCTTGACATAGTCGCTCCTACTGATCCTGGATTAGCGTTAGTGAAATGAGTTGAGCTAGGATGACCAGACAAAGCTATGTCAAACCTCGCTTTATCACTCATCTTGGATGTCTTAATTCTGCCTTTGTGAAATACCCTCCAGGTATGCTCTGCTGGTGGAGGTGCAAACAAACACTGCATCACCATTGAGATCACATAATAAGGAGCTGGCTCAAGGGTTATAAAAGTATTTTGTTGTGTTTAGTTTTATATTCAATTTGGTAACTATAACGTGCTGATGTCTTTAGAACACTAAACATATTGGAGGTGTCAAATGTTAACTTACTCCAGTCTAGATTTGTTTTGTCGTTAATCACTCCTATGGTGTATTTCTATTGTCCATCAAAAGTAAAGTGCCTGTTTCGAAGTTAACTGATGGTTGAATCAACCAAAAATCCGATATTGTTTGCACCTCCAAGTGGTCTGTTGGCATGTGCTGCAGTTACCCAAGTCTCCATGCAAGTCGCATGCAGTATACAGTGAGATCAGGGTTTGCAACCAAAAATAAATGTGAATGAAGCCCAATGGGGGAAAGGGGGAATATTCACACCCCGGTTACACCTGTTAAACGGACCAAGTGTGAAGACAACTTAAAAATCCCAGTTAATACACTACCTTAATTCTGTAACTTGGCAACATCATACTGCACAACATATTGCATTATGAAGTCTAACAGTTTGCATGTCATACAAACACACGTTAGTTACCTTTCTTCATTTCTCTGTGCCATACTCGTACAATGAGAGATGAATGCTTGCGATGGTGAATTATCCATAGTGACAAGGTCTGGACACTCTGTTGAGAGTTACTGAGCTCCGATAACTTCTTCTCCAACGCAGACTCGGAAAATGATGACATGTCTAATGATTTATTAGCAGTGATCACTGGCGCTAATCAAGCTGATGCAAAGTCCTTATAAAGTCTCTGACTACCTTAGTCGGTGCAGGTTATAAAGGTAACGTTAATGCGAGTTAATACGAAGTTCACAAAGCTTACCACTAACAAAAACACTTAACGTTACGTTACCCTTTCCAGCAATGATCAGTTTCCAAAACTTCTCAGATTTGATTTGAGCCCCACACCACCTGGCCAACCTCGATTATGTGACGCAACAACAATTTGTGCAAACGTTGAGTAACGTCACACTGTTTAATGTGTATGAGTAACCATTCACGACACGTATTACTATTAACAATAACAAGACTTCTGATTAAAACTCTTCTTAGCAGTGTGACTTAACGTTAACTTAGTGTTTAAGGTTAACGTTAGTCACCAGTCACGTTCAATAACGTGCCAACTAGTGAGGAAGCTAACATTAGCTGCCAGGTTGCTAGTGTCCACAAGTTAACCGTTAACTAACTTCGCGATCTTTGTGACCTAGGTCAGCTTTTAGGAGACGCAATAATTCCAGTAAATTTGCAATATTTCTACAAAGCTTTTTCAAAACCCCTAATCTAGTCACTTAATGTCTGCGGTCTAGCGACTCACAAACTACGTGTAGGTAGCCAGCGACAATAAATTCAAATTTCAATATGGCCGCCATTCACTATTTTTTTTTTTTTTTTCAAAATAAAAGTCGGAACCAATCTGTGAACTTCCGTCAGTATCAGTGAGTACGTTTGCACGTACATTCAGAATATGACAATGTTGCGAATATGGCGTTTGTTTACATGAATTGTAAGTAGAATAGTTAATATTCCCATTTACGTGTCACACAGCATTCTGATTAAAAACGACTTTATCAAAGTTCAACTCTAAACGTTCCTTTCCGTGAATGTTTCCATGGGCTCTGCACTAGCTTACTTGAAGTCGGCAAACTAGTTTCCTGTTCGTTGACACTGCTGTCAACAACATAGACAGTAGCAGTGGGCTAAAAGAAATGGACCAGAGAATGTCTAATAAGGGGTCCGTAAAAAGCGACTGACCCCATTGACTTCTTCTTCTTTAGTTTATTTGCAGATTGCATCGTTCATTTGCTGCATACCGCCACCTACTGCACATGAGCGTGCAGAGTGTTGCAAAGGGTGACAAAATGATAATATAAATAATAATATTGAAATAACAATAAAATAATCTTTTCATTAAATCACTGTCTTTAAGGAAAGTAAATAAGTCTCTAATCCTGTGGCTTTGCAGCCTTGTTTCCCAATAATATTATCAATGTTATTGTCCATTTCTTGCCATTGTATCTGCTCACTGTATATCCTACATCAAAATAAAACATGTTCCACATCTTCCTGTGTTTGACATTCTGTGAATAAACCATTTCCTTTTCCTACCAGCTTTAATGTTGCATTCAATCCTGTATGTCCCATTCTTAATCTTGAGTAAACTATTTCTTCCTAACTATTTTTCATATTAATTCTTTTTCCAACCTGTTTCTGAATGTTAGTGCCCAGCCTTATAAGTTCCACTTCCCATTCTTGTTGCCACCTCTTCGTTTCATTTTTTTCTTTTAGTTTTTGCTTCTCCTTTCCCTATTGGAACATTCATTTCTATTTCTTTGTTTTCCAGTGCCTTTTTAGCTAAGTCATCTAACCTCTTCTGATTGAAGCACCACTTTCAAGATAGATAGATAGATAGATACTTTATTGATCCCCAGGGGAAATTCAAGGTCTCAGCAGCAGCATACATACAACACAAACACATTCTTTAACAGCAGAAAGAGTAATTAAAGTATATAATATAAAAACACAACTAAGCAGTAAGGACAGTAGAAGATAAAGAATATGCTAAATATACTAAATACAAATTATACTAACACTTAATACAATATATAAAAATATACTAAAATACAAATTACAAAAATACAAATTATACTAACACTTAATCTAAATCAATTCTAAAAACAGTATCCACATAGTGGTGATTAATAAATCAGAGGCGCTTGCAATGACTGAGGCAGGGACTGAGCCTGTGATTCTCTGTGCATAGTAAGGTATGGTAAGGTGCTCTAAGGTGCTCTGTGTGAATGAGTGTCATGGTGGTAGTGCAATGGTGATAGTGGTCATGGTGATAGTGCAAATGAGTAAGTCAACAGTGCAACAATGCAGAAATAAAGTAAAGTAAAGTCTATATATATATTTAACTATTAAGAAAATGTATAAGTGTGGCCACAGTTCGGCTGTGGCATGGGGGGGGTTATGCATATGTGCTGATGTGCTAATATAGCACGCAAACAGTGAGGCATAAAGACAGTGGTACAAGTGGCTAGTAGTGGACAGACAGTACCAAACATGGAGGGGGTGAAGAGGCAGACAGACTATGCAGAGAAGTCTATCTCTCCTCTTCCCTTAAGTGAGGCATTGAACAGTTCAATGGCCCTGGGGACAAATGACTTTCTCAGTCTGTCAGTTGTGCAAGGCAGTGAGCAAAGTCTCCAGCTGATCAGGCTCTTCTGCTTAACAATAGTGCTGTGGAGTGGGTGACACTCATTGTCCAAGATGTTGATCAGTTTGTTCAGGGTCCTTTTGTCAGATAGTGAAGTGATGAACTCCAGTTCAGCTCCAACTACAGAGCCAGCTTTCCTTACCAGCCTGTCAATTCGCCCCACATCCTTCTTCCTTGTGCTTCCTCCTCAGCATACTACTGCATAGAAGAGGACGCTGGCAACAACAGACTGGTAGAACATCCTGAGGAGCTTACTGCACACATTGAAGGACCGCAGCCTCCTCAGGAAGTACAGCCTGCTCTGCCCTTTCTTGTAGAGTGCATCAGTGTTGGCTGACCAGTCCAGTTTATTGTCCAGGTGGAGACCCAAAGCTCTGCAATAAAGCCATTGAATCTGAGCATATTAATGATTTTCATGGTTTTATTACTTCTATCCACCTTAATGCTGTTTTATGCCAGTCATTTCGATTGAATATACTGAGAGACAATTATATTTCAGACCTTTTTCAGGAATTTACAGTACCCTCCATAATTATTGGCACCTCAGCACCTGTGCTAAAGTTTACTAAAACCGGTATAAAAAAATAATCTGTTGGTGATTTATTGTAATCTCACAATGAAAAATGGGAAAAATCGAACCTTGAAGGGAAGCAAATTTATTTTGAGTAAAAGGAAATCTTATAAAGAAATAAATATTTTTAACAAAAACACGTCGCTCACAATCATTGGCACCCCTGTTTATAATACCTTCTTAAGCCTCTTTGCCAATAAAACAGCATGTAATATTCTCCTATGACACAAAGTTGGAGAATACAAAGCAAGGGATTTAAGACCGTTCGTCTTTACAAAATCTCCCCAGATTGTCCAGATTCCTATAGTCCACACTTTTGCATTCTCCTCTTTGACTCACCCCACTGTTTTTTTTTTTGTTTGTTTGTTTTTTAGTATATTTCTTTGGTCTTTTATGGCTTTAATTGACAGGATAGTAGAGAATGACAGGAAGTGAGTGGGAGAGAGAGTCGGGGTGGGATCCAGAAAAGACCACAGGGCGGGAATCAAACCCGGGTCGCCGGCATATGGTGCAGGTGCCCCAGCCAGTTGCGTCACGGCTGGGGCCACCCCCCTGTTTTTTCTATGGAGTTTAGATCAGGGGACTGAGATGGCAATGTCCGAAGCTTCATTTTGTGTTCAGCAAATCATATTTGTTTTGATCTGGACGTTTGTTTTGGTTCATTGACCTGATGAATTACCAACATTTAGTGTCTTGGCAGAGATTGACAGATTTCCTTTGAAAATGTCTTGGTGTTCATGAAACCATGCACCTTAGTTAGGTTCCCAAGGCCTTTGGGAATAAAAACAGCCCCACAATAGCACAGCCCCTCCACATATGACCGCCGCGCAGTGAAGCGGTGGTCATATAGATTTAGTCAGAGTTTTTTCTTCCGTTTGTTTTTCTTTTTTCGCATGTGTAATTTTCCGTCAAGGATTCACTGAAAGACCGGGGTGCATGAAACTTGGTGGGCATGTAGCCCCACAAGGAGAGCATGTGTAATGGAGGCAGACTGAGCTAGCGTGCCCGTGTAAATCACAGCTCTAACCTTAAGAACGCTTCTAACAGCTGAGTTGGAAGCCTGGGCTTTTAGCTCAGTGGTTAGAGCGTTCGTCTTTCATGCCGGTGTGTGTGTCAAGGTGGCGGGTTCGAGGCCCATAAGCAGCGAACAAACCGACCTTGTGACACATGACACTTATGACACCCTCTGAATGCATGCCAAGTTTCGTGGACTTTTGTTCATGGGGGGGCATAGAAAAATGAATTTATGTGTACATTTAATGACTACACCAACAGAGTTTTCTGTGAATATCTTGTGAACCGTAGGGCCTAGGATGACCAATTCTTTTGCGTATGTTTGCCTCCAGGGGCCATGTTAACCCATTCCATATGCACACATGTGCATAAACAGATACACACGCACACACATAGATTCACAGTAATCATTCGTATGCCACATAGACACACAGTAGACTTATGTACGCATGCATGCACATGCACACACACACAGGTGCACGTGCACGCACGCACGCACACACACACACACAAACATAAACACGTACACGCACACATGCACACAATTCAAGAATTTCTCAGAATTATGAACAGGCAAGATGGAGGTGGGGCTGTATAAAATGTATTTTACATGTGACATCTATGAACTAATCATGTTTTGGTACTTGTTGATACCAGTACCAGATACCAGATACCAGTGAGAATTGAGTGTGCATAATGCAATTCAGTGAGACAGTTAGAATCATATATGCCTTTCACCTTTTGTTTTTAGCCAGCAGTCAGACCAGCAGATACCCTGACTTTGCTGAATTACTAAAGCTAAGCAGGCTTATTAGTCAGTACTTGGATAAGAGACCTAGGGCCCTATCATGACATTCTAAAGTGCATCGTCACTCGTCAAAAGTCTATTCAAATTTAGTAAGATGTCCAGTTCACATTGGGAGGGGTTTCGTTATCAAAAGTGGAGCGCATGGCGCAACAAGGTGTTCCTAGGTTTTTTAATCAGTCATATGGGTGTGTTTGGGGCGTAACATCATTTTAAACCAATGAGAATGACATCTGTCATTCCCTTTAACAGCGCAAAGCGCGATATGTCAAATAAATGCATCGGTATTTTGGCATTCAACGGCGCATTTGAAGGAGGCTGCTTGCGAGAACGTATGAAATAGTCATTCTTAAACCATGCATTACTAAAACCTAGCATAGCCTTCACGCATTTGCACTCGTCTATTATTTGAACTCATTGGCAAAGTGAAACTAACTTCACCAAGGTGTCAGTCAACGAAGACAGTAATATGCAGTTACTTTCACTATTGACTGACAATGGGTTACCATCGAAAACATAGGCTGGAAAAAGCAACACTTACCCTAATATTGCTCAAATGACTGAATAAAACAACATTTATCCTGCAGAGGAGTTGCTTATATCTTGTGACAGTGCGTCTTCAGCTGTGCTCCATACGTGTCTCTCGCCTCTCCCCAAATCACTTTTAACCGTCATTACCAATTTGCAAATGATGGTGAATAACTACTCATCATGAGATGTACAGTATTTCTTTATTCTAATTATGTTTCCCATTGTAATCGTGCAATTTGTAATGCTTTGCATGGACGTGCGCTGGTGTGCGTTCATGAATGATAGAAGGATGGTGCGTGCACCTGCCGATATGACTGTTGACATGCGCTCTTAAAATAGCATATGAACAACTCGCCATTTCCTTTGCATGAATGTAAATTCAGGTCCTGACTCACCATGGTTGTTAAAAATCCCATGGCACTTATCGCAAAGAGTAGGTTTCTCTGATTTGCTGGCTAAATTCCCAACCTGGTTCATTCAATTTGGCCTTGTAATCATCCTCCCAGTGTGTAATTGGTTCATTCACTCCTTCTCTCTCCACCTGAAACTAGTGTGTGGTGAACATTCTGGCACATAATGGCTGTTGTGCATCACTCAGATGGGTGCTACACATTGGTGGTGCTTATGAGATTCCGCCTCTCCTGTGAAGCACTTTGAGTGTCAAGAAAAGTGCTATAACTGTAATATGTTGTTGTTACATTAACCCTTCTCACCCCACCCTACCCCTTTTTACTCCTGTTAACCCTTTAGGCGCCAGAAGTTTTTTTTCCGAAACGATCAATTTTGACATCTTCATTTCAAAAGGCTATATCTTAAAAGTGATAAGAGATAGAGACTTTCTGTAAATTAGAGAAATATTAAGGATGACCCAAAGTGTATGTAGAGATTAAATGTTTATATCTAATTTGCATATTATGACGTCATATGGTGGCGGCCATCTTGGATTATAGAATTTTCATGAAAAGTTGCATGTTTGAATGATAAAATGCACCACTTCTTTCCCCCCAAAATGTCCCTCACCTTCTGTATGCTATATTGCACAATACTGAATGCTCAGGTAAATAGTAAGTAGTGAACAAACTGTGTAAATCATTACTAATAAATGGCAGAAACAAACCAAATGCATGTAGCGGTTTTCCATTTACTACATACAGTAGGCACTCTGATTCCATGTATGGGGCACATATATATTATTCAGATGACACACAAACACAAGTAGACAAGACCTGTTTAGTTCAAAAGCTCATTTGCCACGGTAAGGCACAGATCAGGAGTGAGATGACGAGACAAGACAAGAGACAATGTTAGTATTTGTTTTCTTTTTGTTGTTTTTGTTGATGTTTTTTTGTTTTTTTTCTTAGCTGACAAAGACACACACATCACAAGGACATGAACACACAAAAAGGAACACATAGTGTACTGTATGTCCTAAATGATCAGGGAAGTAGATAGCAAATCAACAGTGTAAATCATTACTAAATGGCTGACTTTTTTTTTTTTTTGTAGCAGGCCTTTTGCTGTAGAGATAATGACTCCCTATCCCTATCCATACAGGGCCGGCATTCCCATCATCTTGTGATAGACTATGCATGACCTAATGTGTGTGTGTGTGTGTGTGGGAGAGGGAGAGAGCGTGTCACCACCTCCACCATGCGAGCAGCATGGCCAGATCTGCCCTTGTGGCCGAAAGTGGAGAGAATTTTGCGCAGCTCGGACTAGGCCTACTGTCATTCTCATTGCGACTCCCCACACTGCCACAACGTTCCCCCTAACTGTCCTATGAGCACTTGACCTCATCTAACATACCCAGTGGCATTAGACAAAGGCTCCACCACGTTACTGTCGCCGCCAATTGTGGAGAGGCACACGTTCAGAAGACAGAAGCTGGCGCTATGGATATTAGGCTACCTCCAGCCTCGTTAAGCCACACCACTAACACCCTGCTAACTTCCCGATGAACACTCCGAACCCGTGAAACATTATTCCCACCAGTGACATTGGGCAAACGATTCAACGTTTGTGCTTGGTGTAAGCTAAACTATGGAGTAAACTCTCACTTTGTCCAGCTGCATCATTGCAAGGCAGGGGCGCATCTGAAGCCTCACTAAACGAATCAGCGTCATTTTCTGAAGGCAGATATTCCCCTTCAGAATCAGGGTCCATGAATAGAAGACCCAACACTTCATTTCAGGTAAACTTTTTTGATGCCATTAGGCGATAATCTAATGCAAATACCGCTGGCGTTGACAATATCGGCTCTGACAAAGTGGCTCACACGCACACTAGCTCCGGTATTTCATGCACTGATTCAATGCACTGTAGCTAGAAAGTTTTGTTTAAAAGCGTGTCCTTTTTCGACTTCGGGGATGGCGTATGACATGTCTGCCATCTAGTGGAGTGGAAGTCGAACGAAATATGACACCCTATTTGACTAAATCGGCCGTTTTATTCAGTACCGCATCTTGTCGACTATAGTCGCCTGTGGCGCCTAGAGGGTTAAATATATATACTTTACATTTGATGCTTGTTAACATTGTTAAATGATGGTAATTCACTAGTCCCCTACAGTATTTTGAAAGAAGGAACCAGTTCTGTATGCATTATTGTATGATGGGCTAGATTATTGGTAAAGTAGTTGAATAGCACACTACACATGCACACACACATACATGCACACACACGACACGCACAACCACGCACACAAACACATAAACACACATACACACACACACACACACACACCCTCACACACATGCACCCACATGTAACATAGGTAGTTTTCCCTCTCCCACGTTCTCTGCATTGTGTTGTGTGAAATGAGAGACGCCACAACCGACCTGGTCTTTGACTCTTTGACTCTGATAACATACATGGAAAGAAAAAGAAAATGTATCAGGCACAGAGCAAGCCAGGCGCGTCAACTCCTCTGCCTCACGATAATCACCAAAAGAGGCAGAGCATGAACAATTCACATCAATACTATCTAAAGTATTAAGAATACAAAGAAAGAATGGCAAACCTGATAACACACATGGAAAGAAAAAGAAAATGTATCAGGCACAGAATGAGCCAGGCGCGTCAACTCCTGCCAAACACAGGTAAACCACACTTTAATACACTATACCAAAATCCGCTAGCCCGCAGTGAATGATAAAACAGGTTCACTAGCATGCTCCACCTGCAGCCACGCTAACTGGCTGCAGCGTGAGAAAATCCTGCAATAAGTATATCAACAACCTAATAAAACTCATGCATACTGTGCATGCTGCCCCGAGAGAGTTGTTTTTATTTGACAGATACGAAAATATAATTGGCAAATAATAAAAACAACAAAACAGAAACAACGCATGACAGTAATGCACCACTGCCTCACGATATTCACCAAAAGAGGAAGAAGTGGGGGAGAATTCAGTGAAACACACTCAACCCTGCTACACACACATAGGCCTACAAACACACCTACAAAACACACACACACACACACACACAACCAAAAAAACACACACAAACACACAAAAAAGACCTAACTTACATGCAGGCACGCACACTCAATAAACACACACAGAAGCACTGCCCTACAAAGCAAAAAGGCAGTAACTACGCAGAGTGAAGAACTGAGAAAAATGACTTTAAAGTTATCCTGTCATCCAGGCTAAATAGTTGTAGGTAGATTATTGGACACGTGGCTGTTTTGTTACTTTATATTAGCTTATTCTTTGTACATATCAATCCTCATATTTAATTTTATATTTTACCCCTATTTTGCAGTTACTGTATTCTTGCTTTGTATTACTTGTGGCACCATGCCAAGGAATAAGGCAGTAACTACAGATTCTCCAAAAACAATTTTGCCACAACTTGGGCTCTGGGTGTGTTATATACACTGTATTTGAATAATTGGAACTATTTGTTTTCCTGAACGTGGATATACCAAACCCAAACTAATTTGACCATTTTAGGTCAATATTTTCCGGAAGCTGTTCTGGTGCTGTAATTTATCTTGAATAGGACCACATTATTATATCTGAGTATTAGATTAATGTGTGTCTGTTACATCTAGTTCTCATTAGGCATGGGGTTCTTTTCAGCCATTCTTCTATGTATGCCAAACAAAGTGTTTCTATCCAAATTTTCCATTAATCTGACAATAGACCACACTTCCAGACAAAGTCACAGTAACCTGGCATGCCCTCTAAATAATCTATTAGCAGTGAGGTCACTTTTGAAGATTAAATCTGTAATTATACAGAGATGGCAAAGAGAATGTAATGCTAGACACTACCATAAAATTCAGAAGAATATGACAAGGAAAAGGGTTACTTCACTGATGATAGCAGAGTAATCTGGCAGGAAATGGAAGGAGAGACTTCAATTCATGACTGAAGAAAAGGGCATGACAAGGGAGAGACTTAAAGCTTTATTTATTTATTTATTTATTTATTTATTTATTTTAATGGTACTGGTTTAATGAAAAGAGTATAATTGCTTTGTTTGTTTGTTTTGAATTAATACAAGCCTGGACTCCATGATGTTCATGGGGGGAAATGGCAAAGTGACTGGGATAATGCTATCGCTGGTAGGAAATACTACAGTCTCCAAAGGTTTGTGGGCAGTGCTAGCCTAGAAATCTAGACGCGCCCCTAGTGGCCGCAAATTACATTTGCTGCCAGGGCTAGTCTAGCAACTCTCCGTTGGCTTGTGAGCTCCAGAAATCGAAACTTAATCAGGCCAATGAAATCGTGTATAGAGTCGTTAGGTGGGCTTAACATAATGATTGATGGCAGAGTTGCAACGGTTTGGCTTGAATTCCCTGCTACTTGAAAACAAATAAGATGGATGTTGCTGCTGGCAAACAGTGTGACACGAGTTAAGCTTTTATTAAGTAGGCAAACGTTTGAACTAGCCAACTAGCTCCGCTGGTGGGAAACGCATGGGACTCATAGCGCTGCCGCTGTCCTATTGCGTGCAGAGGGAATTTGAAATACAACTGATTATCCCCAGGGGAAATTCAAGGTCTCAGAGATGCCACTGAGACTGTAGAGCATGTTATAGAACAATGTAATAAGTTTAACCAGGAGAGACAGCAACTCATTCAAGAGTTGGAGATAGAGAGTTAGCTTATTGTTTTCACAGCCACACAATTTGAAGTTCAACAGTGTGCCAATGACAGGCCTATAATATATGACTCAGTACAGAGTTAGTATGGCCTGGTACCTACAAAGGCGAACTTGGTATAAATATCTATATATATTCTGAAAGTACATGTTATAAGGATTCCATTTCACCCCCCTTTTATATATGCACAACTTATTGTTTTCACAGCCACACAATTTGAAGTTCAACAGTGTATGTCAATGGCAGACATAGTATATGACTCGGTACACACTTAGTATGGCCTGGTACCTACAAAGGCGAACTTGGTATAAATATCTATATATATTCTGAAAGTACATGTTATAAGGATTCCATTTCACCCCACTTTTACATATGCACAACTTATTGTTTTCACAGCCACACAATTTGAAGTTCAACAGTGTGCCAATGACAGGCCTATATTATATGACTCGGTACAGAGTTAGTATGGCCTGGTACCTACAAAGGTGAATTTGGTATAAACATCTATATATATTCTGAAAGTACATGTTATAAGGATTCAATTTCATTCCCCTTTTAAATATGCACAACTTTATTTATTTTTTTTATCAGCCACACAGTTTAATTATATTGGTGTAGAAAAAATATAGCATTTTAAGGTTTAAATGTCTTAAATGTCTTATTTAATTATTTTCTAACTTTACTTTCCCTTTGGTAACACAATATCGTAACTCCCCCTATTTCCACCGGTCCCGTATTTCCACCGTCTTGCGTGTATGTGTCACTTAATATCCATTTCTATACAAACCAAGACAGCGGACTCCTATAGAAACGCAACCACGCACAACATAGGTGTATCTAAATTAGCTATGTACCAAAAATGACATTTTACCGTGACTCGAGGAGCTGTAAACAGTGTTGTAAGGCTGCGTGTACACAACCGCTTGGAGCTCCAGTGGAATTTTAATTTCACGACGAGAATTCTCGGTCTAACCGTCCATGTGCCGTACAAACGGTGTAAATAGGCAACCCATCAGGCCAGCACTATAACTCCGAGCGTGGTAAACAAAATCGGATATTTCAGGCAGTAAATGCTCCCGTTAAGAACCAAACCAGATTTTGTTCAAATCTACACATGGCTATGTGGCTACTGAAAAATGTAAGGTTCATTTAGTAAATGTTATTTTGAAGTGTTAAAAAACATCGTTGTTTTAGAATTTCTGAACAAAAGTGGTGATAATTGGGGGTGTTACGATACAGTTTTAAATTAATAATTTTTAAACATATTCATTACTTTTTCAATGAAAAAGTTCAGATTTTTATTTTGAAGGATTCGCGAATGGCGGCCATATTGGAATTTTCTTTACTGTCGCTAGTTTCACACTACTGACGTTCATGGTATTACCATAGCCCGTTTACGGAGAGCCGGATCACTCCCTATTAACTCCATTGTACCTGCAATCTGCTGCAGTTCCGCTAGGGGCGATCACGAATAAGTGCAAAAACAATGGGGGTCTGTGGAGCTAGGCATGCTCAGACCCCAGGTACGCCATGCACTAGACCCGTTACAGTTTGCTTACCAGGAAAAAGTGGGCGTGGACGATGCCATCACTTATCTTCTACACAGGACACATTCCCACCTGGACAAGGGGAAAAGTGCTGTGAGAATCATGTTCTTTGATTTCTCAAGTGCTTTTAACACCATCCAGCCCCTCAGATTGGGAGACAAGCTCTTGCAGATGGGTGTGGACGCTCACCTGGTAACCTGGATTACAGATTACCTGACCGAGCGACCACAGTTCGTCAGACTGAAGAACTGTCTCTCTGACACTGTGATCTGCAGCACCGGAGCGCCACTGGGAACTGTGCTCTCTCCAGTCCTGTTCACCCTGTACACATCTGACTTCTGCTACAACACCGAGTCATGCCACATGCAGAAGTTTTCTGATGATACTGCAATTGTGGGATGTATCAGGAACGGGCAGGAGGAGGAGTACAGGAGCCTGGTGGAGGACTTTGTGCAATGGTGCAAACTAAATCATCTTCAACTTAACACTTCAAAGACCAAGGAGATGGTGGTGGATTTCCGCAGGTCTAAGCCCACTCTGCTACCAGTCCACATTGATGGGGTCAATGTGGAGGTGGTTAGCACCTACAAGTATCTGGGTCTCCACCTGGACAATAAACTGGACTGGTCAGCCAACACTGACGCATTCTACAAGAAAGGGCAGAGCAGGCTGTACTTCCTGAGGAGGCTGCGGTCCTTCAATGTGTGCAGTAAGCTCCTCAGGATGTTCTACCAGTCTGTTGTTGCCAGCGTCCTCTTCTATGCAGTAGTATGTTGAGGAGGAAGCACAAGGAAGAAGGATGTGGGGCGAATTGACAGGCTGGTAAGGAAAGCTGGCTCTGTAGTTGGAGCTGAACTGGAGTTCATCACTTCACTATCTGACAAAAGGACCCTGAACAAACTGATCAACATCTTGGACAATGAGTGTCACCCACTCCACAGCACTATTGTTAAGCAGAAGAGCCTGATCAGCTGGAGACTTTGCTCACTGCCTTGCACAACTGACAGACTGAGAAAGTCATTTGTCCCCAGGGCCATTGAACTGTTCAATGCCTCACTTAAGGGAAGAGGAGAGATAGACTTCTCTGCATAGTCTGTCTGCCTCTTCACCCCCTCCATGTTTGGTACTGTCTGTCCACTAGCCACTTGTACCACTGTCTTTATGCCTCACTGTTTGCATGCTATATTAGCACATCAGCACATATGCATAACCCCCCCCCCTCCATGCCACAGCCGAACTGTGGCCACACTTATACATTTTCTTAAATAGTTAAATATATAGATATATAGACTTTACTTTACTTTATTTCTGCATTGTTGCACTGTTGACTTACTCATTTGCACTATCACCATGACCACTATCACCATTGCACTACCACCATGACACTCATTCACACAGAGCACCTTAGAGCACCTTACCATACCTTACTATGCACAGAGAATCACAGGCTCAGTCCCTGCCTCAGTCATTGCAAGCGCCTCTGATTTATTAATCACCACTATGTGGATACTGTTTTAGAATTGATTTAGATTAAGTGTTAGTATAATTTGTATTTTTGTAATTTGTATTTTAGTATATTTTTATATATTGTATTAAGTGTTAGTATAATTTGTATTTTAGTATATTTAGCATATTCTTTATCTTCTACTGTCCTTACTGCTTAGTTGTGTTTTTATATTATATACTTTAATTACTCTTTCTGCTGTTAAAGAATGTGTTTGTGTTGTATGTATGCTGCTGCTGAGACCTTGAATTTCCCCTGGGGATCAATAAAGTATCTATCTATCTATCTATCTAGACGGCTAAATTTGTCTCTTTCACCTGGTTGTCGTTGAAAAATCGAAGATTTGATTGTGGTTTATGCAAGCTCATGGAAGTAGCCTACTCATGTATCACATCACTTGATAGCCCACACATGTATCACATCACATGAAAGAGCTTTTTCTCAGCTTTTAAACGATGTTTGCCGCTAATTGCTGTGGTGAACGGTTCGCAAGAATATAATATGATTAAATTGAATCATAACTTCTTGGTTCTGCGCCCATCTCCCTACCCATTCATCTCGGTGGAATACTTCACGAACCCTTTGTTCAACACATGACAAACCATATCAGAATAAACAGCAGACCTTACCGAACACAGAGGTGTAAAGCATTCCCCTGTACAGTTAGCCATTCCAGAGTATTCCAATTTTAAATTTGCAGCCAGGTCTACATTTATGTCTCCAACTTTGGTCTTTAGGTTTCAAAATGTGTTTAAATTGTTCTACATGATTTCATAACAGGCCAAATACAAAATACATGTTACAAATATTGCCTAGATATCGGTAAATATTAAAACCAGAGGATATACTGCTGACTAAGTTTGTGAAAGGAGCCTTAATGATCACAAAATGCTAAGCATGCATCTAGGCTATTTGAGTTTCTTAAAGCTGACTCTGAGCTGTGCTTTGTTCAATACATGATTTATAACAGGCCAAATATAAAATAAATGTTAAATATAGCCTAGATAGCTGTAAATATGAGATGATCAGATGATTTACAGTTCTATGTCTAGGCCTATGTCATGTTTCATGTTTTTGTAATGTTTCATACAGTGATGCAAGACTACTGCTGTGAATAGGCTAAATACAACTTTGATCATTTTTATAGCCTACTACTGTATAGTTAACTTTTGGCCTTGGTGCCCCGACATGTGGCCTTTGTGCCCCCCACCAAATATGCCCAACTGAAGGCCAAGTGGCCTTGCCCCTAAAATGGTGAAATTCCAAGCCTGGTTCTAAGTCAAACGGAGGGGTGTCCTTGAAAGACCTCCCTATTAAATGTGCTTGGCTATATAAATAAACTTGACTGCTTTTTTTTTCTCTCATAATATGCATGAGAACTGATCACTTTCACAATGAATGTATGTAAGACTCAGGGCTCTCAAGTGTCACGCATTGAGCGTGCGTGACAGTCACTCATTTCGGTCTAGTCACTCACTCCCGCCACACATTGTATTTCTCAGGCAGAAAAAATATTTATGATATATTTAATATGCTGCAGCGCCCAAATGTCTATGGCTGCGCAGGCATCAAGCGTGTCTCCCTGGAGTTCTTAGACGATTCTGCCACTTATCAGCCAATCAAAAAAAGAAAGGGCCTACACATTAGCCAATCAGAAAATAGTACTACTGTATCTGGGCAGAATCTGTGTGATTCTGCTACCGAAAATTTCGTTCACCCACTGGAGCTTCGCGCATCACTTTGAGCATAGGCCTAGGCTAAGTCATCTTTTAATGTTACAACAAATTCACAAATTGTTTGACACAAACAATGACAACTTGACTGCTGTTAGAGAATGTTTCCCATATAATTTGCATCAGTTGTTCATGAGTGTCTGAACTTATCCAATAGTTATAGCCTGTTCACCGACAACACCTGCTCAGAACAGTCTAGGCCTAGTCATATTTTCGTTATCACACGATGACAGACATATTGTCACATTATCAGGCTTAAAGTGTTCAGGCACCGGGCCTAAATTCAGGCGTGAGCCGGTATGCTTAAGAATTGAAAATAGGCAATGAGACAACAGTATATATGACGTCCTCATAAATGTCTGATAACTTCAGGCACATACATTTTTATTGCTTTAAGTCTTGCTTTAGGCTATAAACATCTCTCTCTCTCCAAATAGGCTTAATCATTTTATTAGCACTAAATAAATAAAAGTTAATAAATAGTAGGCTAAATAAATTAAAGTGTATTGCATAGTCGGTGTTATAGGTCACTTTTAAAATCTTGTCATATTGCATAATTATATCCTGGCCATGAATGCATTATTCATTGCATCTGTCTTTGAAAAATAAAAGAGCAATCCTCTCATTCGCCTTGACAGGAAAGCCTCCTAAAAAGGCCAGGTTAGAGGATGCTTGCACAGAGAAGGTGGAAGGTACCTTTAATATGGGGGTCAAATCTGTTCAGCAGAGGGAGGGGAACCACATTCTGAAATAAAAATTGGGGAATTGTCGTCTGGGTGGCACTAGCAGGAGATAAAGCGAATTACCTATTGACCTGTATTGGCACAATGGAATTACACTGTCAACGCAAAAAATTGTTAGGCTGAAAAAACTAAAAAATGTCTATCTTCAATATGGGGGTTGTTGTGTTTACAGTATTACTTTATCATGCTTGAGTGCGTGTACTCCATCACCAGCAGGTGGCACTGTAGTGATGTAACCGGTACATGGTATATATTGATACTGCACTATGATACGTGGTCCAGTGTGCCCTTGAGAGTTCCAGTAAAAAGTTGAACGATACTTACCGTCTCCTCATCATTTAATCAATGATCAAGTTCCTACCTTTCCTCCTGTGAGCAACACCACAAATTGGCGACGAGGATGAGTGCATTGGTACCGAGTCCACCAGTTTGGGTGAGCCACCGATTCCGTTTGCTACATGGAGGAAAATGTTCGATAATTATATGCTAGCCATACATGCTACGGGAAACACATGGCCAGACGTACGAAAGCGTGCAGTACTGCTACAATGCCTGGGTCCGGAGGGACAACGCATTTTCTACGACTTACCAGATCAAGGTACGACATTTGATCAGGCCATGGCTGCTTTAGAAAAGCAATTCGTACCTAAAGTGAATGTGATAGCATGGAGGCACAAGTTCAGACACCGTTTGCAACGAGCTGATGAAACCGCTTCCCAGTATGTAGCAGCTTTGAGATCGCTAGCTTCACAATGCCAATTCGGCACAATGGTGGGGGAAATGATTCGTGATCTCTTGTGCTTACCTGAGTGCCGTGAAGGATAAATTACTGATGGAGGAAGATTTAAATTTAGAGAAGGCACAAACACTTGCAAAATTCGACGCTACTGTCTTCAGCTAAAAACCCGCCAACGGCATCAGTGCAAGCTATCTGGGCTACGAGTGCTCAGTTCCGCGGGAATAGGGCAGCGCGCCCAGCTAAGCCCTCAGCTACAGACCGCCATTCACAGGCGAGTTCCGATCGCAAGTGTTACAGATGCGGGTCCAACAAATACTTAGCGAATGACAAGAACTGTCCAGCTGCCTCTGTGAAATGCAACAAATGCGGGAAAAAGGGACACTTTGCAAAAGTATGCAAATCGTCAGTGAGTGAAGTGAGGGAAGTTACGGTGCCTGAGGTCGAGGTGCTTTGCGTGGATGAGATGAAGCCCGCGGCTGCGGCTGAAGAAAAGCTTACATGTACGGTGAATGTAGAAGCACCACAAGGAAACTCTCACTCCCTGCAGCTCATTGTTGACACTGGCACTTCTGTGTCTATCCTGCCTGAGTCCATGTACAAAAGTTACTTTGCAGATTGCTCACTCTGTGAACCAAAAATCAGATTAGTTACTTATGCAAAAGGTGAATTGCCTGTACTTGGATGCTTACCTGCTACAGTTTACATTGCAGATGACAAAAGAGTCTCCACTCACTTCTACATCGTGAAAGTTGGATCGCCACTGTTGGGGCTTGACCTGATTAAAGCACTCAATGTGAACATCATGGGAGGCAAGGTGAATGCTGAAAGACTACATGCTCAAAATGTCACTGTGAATAACATTGATTCTACTTCACCCCAGCAGCTCGGTTGTGTGAAAGGTTTCATTCACAAGGTCTAGGTGAACAGCACGGTGCAGCAAGTTCGCCAGAAGCTGAGACGGTTGCCGCTGAGCATACGAGAGGAGGTGTCGGAGGAGCTGAATCGCTTACTTCAGGCTGGCATCATTGAGCGTGTGGATGCATCTGAATGGGTGAGTCCTCTTGTTGTTGCACGAGCGCTCAGGTGGAATACGGCTCTGTGTTGACCTCCGTGAGCCCAACAAAAGTGTCATCATGGACTGTTACCCACTTCCTCATATGGAGGATTTGTTCTCGTCAATAGCAGGCGCCACACACTACAGTCAGATTGACTTGCGCTCAGCTTATCACCAGTTACCACTGCACACTGAGAGTCGCAACCTCACTGCCTTCATTACACACGATGGTCTCTACCGATTCACACGAGTTCCATTCGGACTTGCGTCTGCTTCATCTGCATTCCAGAAAATGATGCAAACAATTCTAAAAGGCCTGCCTGGAGTACAGAACTATTTAGATGACATAATAGTCAGTGGAGAGTCCAAAGAGCAACATGATGAGCACTTGCAAGCAGTCCTGCAGCGCCTGAAAGATGCAAACCTTCAGATTAACTTTGAGAAAAGCTCATTTGGACAGACAAGCATTCCCTTTCTGGGACATGTCATCTCCAAAGAAGGGCTACGCCCAAGTCCCGAGCATCGTACTGCCATTGCCGATGCACCTGCCCCAAAAGACATGCCTGCCCTGCGTTCCTTCCTGGGGTTAACATCATGGTTCAGCAAATTCCTACCAAATTATGCAACACTGGTCGAGCCACTGCGTCAGCTGCTCAGATCAAGTCCACAGTCTGAGCTACAGTGGGACAGTGACGCAGAGAAAAGTTTCACCAAGCTGAAAGCGATGCTGTTAGAGAGCCGGCTTGTCTTTGACCCGAAGCTACCTACCTTCGTCACAACAGATGCCTCTGATTATGGCCTAGGGGCCGTACTGACTCAGCTGCACCCTGGCAACCAAGAACGCATAGTGGCCTTCGCTTCATGCATGCTGTCTGCAGCCGAGAGGAAGTACTCCACTACAGAAAAGGAAGCCCTCGCCTGCGTGTGGGCTGTGGAAAGATAAGCACTCACACGTGTGGGGACACAGATTCACACTCACTGAACTGATCACCAAGCACTGACCACTCTCCTCAACACCAAAGGCATGAACAGAGCCGGCATGAGGATCGCAAGATGGTCTGCTAGGCTGATGTGCTACCAATACGACATGCAGTATAGGCCAGGGAGTGAAAACGTCATGGCAGACTGCCTGTCCCGTCTTCCCCTCACTGACTCCAGCACAACTGCGGAAGCTGACGGAGACCTGAGCACAGAGATAGCTGAGATTACGCTTCACAATGCACTGCCGCTTGCCGACTTCAAAGCTGAATGTGAAAATTGTCCCATACTTACACAGCTGCGACAGGTGATTCACTCAGGGTGGCCCAAGGTGAAGAAAGTGCTACCAGCTGAACTACAGCCATTCTACTTAGTGCAACATGAACTTGCCGTTGAGGCTCCCCTGATCTTACGAGGTACACGTCTGCTGGTTCCCAAGCCTCTTCCGGAGAGAATCGTGCATCTGGCGCACAAAGGCCATCAAGGCGTGGTCCGCACAAAGCAACGCCTCAGAAGCTCTAATAGTGGCCACACATGGACGGTCTTGTCCATCAAGTCCTGCTGTCCTGCTCCATCTGCCAGTCATGTGACAAAACAGCCAGAGCTTCTCCAGCCCCATTACAGCCTGTTGACCTTCCCGGGGGCCCTTTTCAGCACGTGGCAATTGACATCGTAGGCCCATTCGAGCGTGCGGCCTATGACTGCAGATTCCCCATTACTTTCATTGATTACTTCAGCAAGTGGCTGGAGGTGGCCTTCACCTCAAATGCAACTACTGCAACAGTGCCGAAATTCCTTTCCACCGTGTTCGCACGTGAAGGCAACCCCCTTGCAATTACGTCCGACAATGGGCCACAATTCACATCCTCTGCTTTTGCTGACTTCCTAAAGGAAAGAGCCATTAAACACATCAAGACAAGCGTATACCAACCACAGTCAAACGGGTGCGTGGAACGCTTCAACCGTGTCTTAAAAGACTGTATCCAGGCAGCAGAGGTAGCCCAGCGTCCATGGAAACCTGCAGTGACGGAGATGCTGCAGAGCTACAGAGCCACTGATCATGCAACCACCGGCAAAAGTCCTTTCCAGCTGCTGAGAGGGACTGACCCGATGTGGACAAAGCTCCACCGCCCCACCACCTACAGAGAGCAGAGAGTACGACAGCGTCAGAGCCACAGTCATCCGGCTGACAGAAAAGGAGCAAGCAGTACCGACTCCAAAGAGGTGCAAAGTCTCCCAAGATTTCGGTTGGTGACACAGTGCGCATCCAAAGCCTTTCCATGTGGGAAAGGGGAGAGACGGTACACGAAACCCCTGACGGTGTGGAGGCTTAACCGCCCAGCACCCGTCTTGAGTGATGGGAAGAGGTGGAGCGCCGCGCCCCTGTCTCATTGGGGAGAGACGCCGGCGTGATGAAATGAAGAACAGTACCAGTCCAGCAGAGACATCGCGTAGACCAGCTGCACGTTACAGAAAAAGTCACTTACCAACCTGGATGAAGGATTACGTGATGAAGTGACACAATATATGTACAGGGTGTAGGCGGATCGCTGCCCTATAAAAATAATTCTTGACAATGTAAAGGAAAAAAAGAATGTAAAACAAATTCTATGTTTTTCAATATGTAGTTTAATCAGCCTTGTTTCAGTGATATACTTCTGATGCACTATAATACTTACCTGAGTTATTTCTGATGCACTGACATAATACTTACCTGAATCCCTTGAAGAATCTAAGTTTACAATTTTAATGCGTGGTAGTTAACATTGATTTTGCCGGTTACATTTAGACACTTCTCTCGTGTTTCAACATGTTACTCATTTTTAAAGCAATAGAATGAATGGATTATATGTACATATTTGGTCTAGTGAAATCTAATCTCAATTTCATATGGGTAAAGTAATGTTATGAGAAACAGGGGAGATGTTGTGTTTACAGTATTACTTTATCATGCTTGAGTGCGTGTACTCCATCACCAGCAGGTGGCACTGTAGTGATGTAACCGGTACATGGTATATATTGATACTGCACTATGATTCGTGGTCCAGTGTGCCCTTGAGAAGTCCAGTAAAAAGTAGAACGATACTTACCGTCTCCTCATCATTTAAAGTTCCTACCTTTCCTCCTGTGAGCAACACCAAAGGGGTCATCTGTTCACCAGAGGGACTGGAATGACATAAAAAAAAAAATTGGGGAATTGTCGTCTGGGTGGCACCAGCAGGCATTAAAGCGAATGACCTATTAACCTGTATTGGCACAGTGAAATTACACTGTCAACGCAAAAGTTGTTAGGCTGAGAAAACTAAAAAATGTCTATCTCCCATATCGGTGTCATCTGTTCATCAGAGGGAGGGGAACCACATTCTGAAAAAAAAATTGGGGGGATTGTCGTCCGCGTGGCACCAGCAGACCTCAAAGCGAATGACCTATTGACCTGTATTGGTACAATGCAATTACACTGTCGACACAAAAGTTGTTAGGCTGAGAAAACTAAAAAATGTCTATATTCCATATCAGGGTCATCTGTTCGTCAGAGGGAGGGGAACCAGATTCTGAAAACAAATTGGGGGAATTGTCGTCCGCGTGGCAGCAGCAGGCCTCAAAGCGAATGACCTTTTGAACTGTATTGGCACAATGCAATTACACTGTCAACGCAAAAGTTGCTAGGCTGAGAAAACTAAAAAATGTCTATCTCCCATATCGGTGTCATCTGTTCATCAGAGGGAGGGGAACCGCATTCTGAAAAAACATTGGGGGGATTGTCGTCCGCGTGGCAGCAGCAGGCCTCAAAGCGAATGACCTTTTGAACTGTATTGGCACAATGCAATTACACTGTCGACGCAAAAGTTGTTTGGCTGAGAAAACTAAAAAGGTTCTATCTTCCATATCAGGGTCATCTGTTCGTCAGAGGGAGGGGAACCACATTCTGGAAAAAAATTGGGGGAATTGTCGTCCGCGTGGCAGCAGCAGGCCTCAAAGCGAATGACCTTTTGAACTGTATGGGCAGAATGCAATTACACTGTCAACGCAAAAGTTGTTAGGCTGAGAAAACTAAAAAATGTCTATCTTCCATATCAGGGTCATCTGTTCATCAGAGGGAGGGGTACCAGATTCTAAAAAAAAATTGTGGGAATTGTCGTCCGCGTGGCAGCAGCAGGCCTCAAAGCTTTAATTACCTTTTTGAACTGTATTGGCACAATGCAATTACACTGTCAACGAAAAGTTGTTAGGCTGAGAAAACTAAAAAATGTCTATCTCCCATATCGGTGTCATCTGTTCATCAGAGGGAGGGGAACCGCATTCTGAAAAAACATTGGGGGGATTGTCGTCCGCGTGGCAGCAGCAGGCCTCAAACCGAATTACCTATTCTGAGGTTCCCTCTGATGAACAGATGACACCGATATGGGAGATAGACATTTTTTAGTTTTCTCAGCCTAACAACTTTTGCATTGATAGAGTAATTGCAGTGTTTCAATACCGGTGAATAGGTCATTCGGTTTGAGGCCTGCTGGTGCCACGCGGACGACAATCCCCCCAATGTTTTTTCAGAATGCGGTTCACCTACCTCTGATGAACAGATGACACCGATATGGGAGATATACATTTTTTAGTTTTCTTAGCCTAACAACTTTTGCGTTGACAGTGGAATTGCAGTGTTTCAATGCAGGTCAATAGGTCATTCGGTTTGAGGCCTGCTGGTGCCAACGCTGGACTAACAATCCCCAATTTTTATTTCAATAATAATTCCATTGTGTAATTCCATTATGCCAATACAGGTCAGTTCGGTTTATTGCTTGGTTATACCACAGACGACAATACCCCAAACCCCCCCAACAAGAAAAAAAGACAACATCCAACATGGCTTTACATTTTCTACATTTAACTACTATGAGCAGTAATACAAGCATACACTAAAATGCTACTATGCACCATAAGGACAGAGAAACAGAAGTAGGTATAAAACACATCAGCATCAGCCATTATTGAAGGAAATGAGTGGAATGAACAGCAACAGATACAACTTTGTACACAGCTACATTGTTCTGCGGAGTGTCCATGGCATACAGCATCTTCTTAAAGGTTTAAAGATGCTGTAGGAGGGGGTGATGGGCAGCACAAGGCGGTTGGCATCGGGCTGGGGCGGGTAGCTGGGGCTGGTAGCATGAAGACGGTGGGGGGCAGCATGAAACACATGGCGGGTACAGTGTCCTAGGAAGTGGTGAACACACACACACACACACACACACACACACACACACACAGGGTTAATACTGCAGAATTTGATATTGAATTTAAGGCATAATTCAAGGCTTTTTCTGTGCCCCTGCTCACCCACTCATCAACAAATAACTGTTTCATCCACTGCTATTTTTATAAAATTATTATAAAATATAATACAATGCTGATGATGAATTCATGTATGTGTTACTCACTTTGAGCAGGCAAGCCTACCTTTGAGCGCGGAGTATTTTTTGATATGAATGTCAAGAGACCATCACGCTATTTTGTGCTATTATGCTTTCCCATTGCGAGTAGCGATTTATACCTTTTATCACGAGTAGCGATATATAATTATGTATATTCTCGGGCTTTTATTTTGAATTTTTAACGTCTCCCATCCAGACAATCAAACAGGATGTGTGCTTCTTATTTAGGCTGCCGTCTCCCTAGTGCAACCAGAGACACTAGGCGAGTTCGACTTCGACTGAGTCTGACTTGGTCTGGCTTACTACGTAAACGTGATCTTCAGAGCCTAGCCGGGAGGAGCTACAACAGAGGCTCATCCCGGACAGACAGGCTACAGTCTGCCTGACGTGACTCGCGGGAGATATCGCGGAATGTTGTTTGCAATAAACACAGCAGAACTTTCATTCTTACTCATTAAAATGAGTATGATGACTGACGAAATAAATTGTTATGATGTAGTTTAAATAAACCACTGTTGTCATACAGTTAACAGGCCTGCTTTGTAGCACATAAATTCAATATCAAGTGTTTTCCCTATATGTGTGTCTATCTATTTAACCAACAGCAGAAAATAACAGAATATCCAAACATTTTCAGTAGGCTAGCCTACCATTGTTGCAGAAATCACGTATGAGAAGGTATCCCTTCGATTTCTGTTTATTTTCGCATATTCCAACATAAAGAAGCAGCATGAGACTTCTGTCAAAATCGTCATGAGGACATTCCTCCCAAATGGCCCTATCACGTCTTTGAACTGACGTCATGAGGGCGTGTTTCAGCTCATGCAGCTCATGGAAGGCAACTGCAAGATTTGTCTGCAGGCTAAGACTCCCGCGATATTTTAAGGTCATGTGACATGGTGTCACGGTGCTAAGTCCCTCCCCAGCTGACAGAAGTCGGACAAAAATTCTAACCAGTAACAGAGCCCGTCTACGGAGAGCCTGGCCACTCCGTATTAAGTCCCATTGTACCGAATTTTGGTTGCAGTTCCACCAGATTTCCACTGGGGGCGATCGCCATGAGTGCAGAATGAATTGGAGTCAATGGAGCTAGACGGCTAAATTTGTCTCTTTCACCTGATTGTCGTTGACAAATCTCAGATTTGATTGTAGTTTGTATAACTTCAACATAGGTTATAGGTCAAAAGTTGAATGAACGAGTACTTATGTCCTTTTGTTTTCTTACAGGTTGGGTCGTTGTTGCCCATAACACGCTAGCATTGTGCTAATGAGTGACGTCATTGAAACGTTTGAAAGGCTTTTTTGAACAATTAAGTGACTTTTAAAAATATAATACTCAACCAAGTGTATTTTCTTTGCCTCCCCTTTCGAATACAATATTCAAATGACTTGAAAAAAAATTATATCCCGAGAAAAGTGGATTTTGAGGGGTACAGCTCCATAGACCCTCATGCATTCTGCACTCGTGGACGAGCTCCCTCATGTGGAACCACAGAAGGAACTGCAACCAGTTCAGAAACCGGAAGTTTTTCGAGAGTGGCAGTTCTCCCCTTATTAGACATTCTCTGCCAGTAAGCATTGCGTCCATCCCAGTATGCATTGTGTTCAACCCAGCATGCATCACATCTAGTCAGATCTGCCGCAAGTCGAACTCGCCTATTCTCTGGTATTACACAGTCCTGTACAGTTGGTGGCGGTATACTACAAAAGTAGTCATCGGCCAAGAAATAGAATTAATAGAAGAAGAGTCCTTACACTATTGTCATTACGTCACGGAGCCTAAAGTCATCAGACTCATCGTTAAACTACTATGATTAGTTTAATCAATTGATATGGATATTCAATCGAGTTAACTCTGGTAAGTTTGACGTTTATTTAAATGGCTGAATTGTCATATAGAACTTGAATGAAGTGTTTAAACATCACCGTCATCACCACATGACTCGCTGAATACGGTGTTTTGGTGCTTGTGCTGTCCTAAGGTGGTGGCCAATGTTGAGGAGTTAGAGAGTTTTCATCATTCATCTTGTGGCACTGCCTTACATAAAGCACATACACAACACAATAGACACTAGCAGGATGAGCCCATAAGTCCGAAGTCTTGTCACGGTTACCAAACACTCAAAATCCATGTCTTTGAAGGTCCCTCTACGCCGCCTTAGAGGCGTAGCTAATCATCTGCCAACACTCCCGTTTTTCCCGGGTTTCTCCATCAGAACACCAAAATGAATGGGGTTCTATGGAGATAGATCAGGGATGGGCCACTTTGATGATAGAGAGGGCCACATAATTGTCTTGTCGCTGTCAGAGGGCCAGATGTGACCACGCACGTCCACCACTGGGATATCAGGAATCAGGAGTATTAAAAACAGTATGTCTGTACGGTTTATTAAACCAACATGAATTCATTTAATATTTTCTATACTCAAATGCATTTTTAATATTGCTTCTATTCACCAATGAACTTGAAATAAACTAAAAAATATTACACATTCACAATAAACCTTTTTCCACTTTAATGGCTAATAGTGACTCTTGTAAAAAGGCTCTGTTGTTAGTGTATCTTTACCAGGGTTCCCAAATGTAAAATTCCATGACTTTTCCCTGACAAAAATCCTGAATTTCCATGACCAATCGGGATATTAAAATATTTATAATAACCGTGGCATTGAAAAAACAGTAGGGCTAACTAGGTCCGTGTAACGCTTTGCAATGCTTTGTTCTATTTGCTCCATCCATCTGATCCAAATAAAAAATGTGTTCAGTGAGTATTCTAATATTCAATAATCTAATTTTCAATTTTTTTAACGGGTCAGCAAATAGATAATTGCTGCTATTTTCTAAATGTGTCATTAGTCACGCAAGATAAAGAAAAAAAACAGAAACTGGATAAGAAACAAAAATAAAATTCAGTTAATATTGGATTTTTGCCTTTTTTACTGTTTTTGTTGGGCTGAACCACAAGCGTAGGGGGGGGGGGGGGGGGTGACCTGATACATATTGGCGCGCGGTGTTGGTGATCACATTTTATCAGCGGATGTAGAGATGGATGGGCTATCAAAACACAGTTCAGCTTGCATCAAGGTGCCAAGCGATTGATAATGTCAGCTCGGTCAGGACTTCAGATGCAGAGGGAGACATTGCTGCATCCTGATACTTATGTGTACGTGTTTTAGGCCTACTCATGTTCTGGGAGGCTTTGGAGACCTACATGAGCATTACCAATGGACCATAGTAGCCTACAGCAATGTAGGCTATTTGCTGTTAGGCCTACTCACTGTTGTGTCTTCATTTAGCCTAATGAAACCTAGTCTAGCGTAAAGTATTAAATAAGCAAAAATGTCCCATGACAAACAGTGCTTGGGGTAGCCTGTATAGCCTAGACTGACGTCAATGGCAAAGCATTCTGCTTTGGGGAATTATTTGCTATGGTATGGCATGGCCATGGTATTCAAATATACGTTAGATATGTTCAACATAGGCTGAAAGTTATGTTTAACATGTGAAGTTCTAGTTATTAATCTCTAAAGTAATGAGTCAAACTTCAGGCGGGGCTTTCTTTCACCATCTAGCCTGGCCCAGCTAGATGGTGTTCTCCCCCCGGTGCTCGTGGTTCAGTCCAACCACAAAGCTTTAAAAGGAAAATTAGAAAATTGACGCATCATTTCAATTTTTAACTTCTGAACAGAAAACCGTAACTGTGCTCAATTGAAAATCAAAATAAGCAACAATAATCCATTTACTGTGCCGTCCTAAAGAATGGATAACAGATTTTTAAGCCTATTTTTATATTTTTTCATGTGAATTCTGCAAATAGAACATAGCACTGCAAAGCGTTACACGGACCCTAACTACAACCACTCTAGCAAGTAAGGCCTAGTAATGGAAAAAGCTAATGCTGCGTGTATATTTGTATTAATATATTTTTGGCAAGTCAATAAACTCTTACAACAAAATTCCCTGATATTCCATGACTTTGCCCCCCAAAGATATAATTCTCTGACGTTCCATAACTTTATTCAAATGCTGATGATATTCCTGAAATTCCATGACCCGTGAGAACCCTGTTTTACTTTGAGGTCGGCTACGATAGCGGCTCTAGCAGCTCCGATAGCCTACTTTTAGTAATGGTGTTGTAGTGGTCACTTAAGTTGAAATCTTTGACGGCTGATTTAGTTTCTAAGCATAGCCTAGGCTACTAAACACACAAGTTGACTTTGAATTCTGTGATAAGATCAGCTGTTTCCCACCTTTTTTGAAATGTACGATTCTGAGTTTTCTTTATAAACCGCTCTCTGTATCTCTTTCTGTAGTGAAGAAAGCTCGACTCCGCTGGATTTTTTTATATGGGAAACGCCCCTATCGGTGGACCGTATCGTTACAATAAGTAAAAACCACATTAACGAAAAATTTAAAGAGACCAGGCAAGCCTGAGTGCTTTTTCTCTACGAAGCTCCCCCTAGCATCTGTACGTCTCGATACGTGTGTGAGCCCTCGCTCGGTCTAAAGCTCTTTTCCTTTTCTTTGCATCTTCCATCAAGGGTTTTCGCTGCTTTTTCGCAGGCTCTGCCATTATACACACGTTTGCAACAGTCGCTAGCCGGGTTTCGTTAGCCTGCCTCTGTGCTGGGGGTGCAGGATGTAAACTGATCCTGCTTCTCGCGATGTCTGAGACATGTTCATTGATGATATTCTAATTATGTGACCAGCACCTGTATTGTCACACATCTATTAAAGGTGCCCTGCCACACGTATTTCATTACTTTGTGGTAATGTCTGAAGTAATACCTAGCCTGGCTAACTCATTGAGATGGGGTCTGGGAACTACAAGTTCATTTTCTCGTATTTAAAACATGGTTTACGAATGCCCAGAGCCGCTACGAATGTCTATCAAATGCATCTGTACGTAGCACATAACCGCTTCGGTGTGTCGTCATCGTCTTGCTGTCCCCCCTCCGTTCTGTGATTGGTTCCTTTGTTGAGGTGAAAACGAAGTCCATGGAATCCAGGCTGCCTAGCAGCGTGAATAAAATCATGCGCAAGGCAGCATGGGAAAACCCAGGCTAAGTTCTACCATGGACTCTGTAACATTTTTTGTGGAAAACATGCCTTGGTTACCTTGTTTCAAGCCATTCTATTGTGGTATAGAAAGCCTGCAGGAAGACTCAGCTCGATTTGCGCCAGTTCTCTTTAATATTCAACGAGCTAAGCTGCTTGACTGATTGGCTAACTGCTAGTCGGATTCATCCATAACATGACAGCTGTTGTCAACTAATTTTAGCTTCATGGCATGAACTTAGCTTGGCTAATGAGTGCTAGCATTGTCCAAATGGGCATTAAACCTGCTAGGCTAGCAAGTGCATTAAACCTGTATAACATAGCACTTCCTTGAATTGACAATAACGTTTTACTTACGGACTGGGCACTGGTCGTAGACTGCCGCGATGGTAGCCTACTGCTCCAGGCTTCAACAGCAACCTTTTTGCAAAGACTGTGGCATTGTTCCAAAAAATAAACTGAAGCCATTTCATCCTCAACTCTGGGTTCTTGGGCAAAATGCATTGTTGAAGTTCTATTAATTTTTGCATAGTGCACAAGCCCGTTGACATTCAGCCATTCTTGCATAGGCTAAGAAAACTGTCACAGAGATAGACGAATTCTGTGGGAACGGTCTCAACTGGGCTCATGAATAGTAATGAGCTCAAACAATTCCTTGTCAAACTGAAGAGCTTTTGCAAGTGGCCTGATTTCTCCGCTTATTTATTTTCAGTGGCTAGAGCTGACAGAGGAGGTAGCTGTTCATTTTCACATCCACGACATAGCACAAACACATATGGACCTAACATATTTTAAGAAATACAAGTAAAAACGATTTTGTGTGGCAGGGCACCTTTAAGTGGAAATATTTTAGGGAAAATTACCTATGAGAACATGAAGGTGTTTTTGTTCATTTTTAGATCGTGTTCTTTATCTTTTTTTCTCTCCATAGATCTGAATCATCTATACAGCATTTCTCCGGAGGATGGCACTAATAGACAGTCCCAAGGTGGCCTTTGCTTTCCTTCGCCCAAGCTGTGTGATTTTGACCCGTGAGCCTACAGTTGCAAATGTAGAGGTATTAAACAACTGTCTGCATACCATTAGTGATGGAGCCTTGCAGCAGCTTCAGGATTATGTTCTCTTCCCACTACGCTTTGTCCTTAAAATTCCTGGACCTAAGCAGGAGGGTCTTGTCCTTGCTGTGATGGACACAATGCATTATGTCTTGGAGAAGACTTCTGTGAGGAATTGGGAGTCACTTTACAGCATCTTCTCAGAGTTATGCCTGTGTATTTCTTGCCCAAATGATCCAGGAAAGCCAGGTTCAGCCTCAGAAGAATTGAAGTTATCAGTTTTAAAGTGTCTTGATGTCCTCCTACATGCTGCCTATGGGGATGTGGTTTTTAAGCTGTATGAGCCTTCCATGCTGCCCACTCTTGGTGCAGCCATTTCCCTTATTTTGGCTCTGATAGAAGAGGAGCGGGCTCGTGAAGTACAGATAGCTGCACTGAATTGTCTACAGGCTTTGGCTTTTCAGTGTGACTGTTATCAAGACCATGTGATTCCGAACCAAGAGGAGAGTTATGCACTTGGAAATGCACTGGCCTCATTTTTGCCAGGACTCACACAGACATTGAGTCAGGTTATTTGTCACAATGTTGCGCGAGGCCATACTGTTGTGATGAGGGCTCTTAGGGTACTGTACAAAATGTTGAGTGTCGTAATGGATGATGAACAGCTTCTCAACAAGGAAACAGTTGAAGTAGCACCAATCCACCATGAAAAGTTGAGTGAATTGGCTATTGAGAGAAGTTCTGATTGGACCAAGAATACCTCTCAAAGACTTTCTGTGGTTTTACAGAAGATCATCTCTTGCACTTCAGCCCATCAGCACTGGAGAGTGAGGTTAGAATTGGTGAGCTTGTCTGAATATCTCCTGACCAAGTGTTCAACATCCCTAGGAGAGTGCACAGGATCCCTCATTGGGGCTTTAGTTGGAGCTGTTAATGATGACGATGCTTCTGTTAGGGAGAAATCCAGCAGGGTCTTGAAAGATTTAAGTAGTCAAGCCACAAGGTGTCACGCCTTTACTGATATTCTTTCAGAAAACCTTCATGTTTTGTCATCTTCCTTGCCACAGCTAATGAGCACTTCAGATGATCACCATAAGTTTTTTGTCCTTAATATGTTTTTGGGCTATATGAAAGTCTTGGGGTCCCAAGTGGAGGTCATGTTAAATTCAGCTGTCCACCTAAAGCGTATTTCTAAAGCCTTGATGCATGTTTTAGAAATGGATATGACTGATGTAAGGATGGTGGAAGAAAGAAGCTTTCCAATATTGGTTCAAGATGGGTCAGAGACTCACAACTCGCATATCTTAAAAACACACTTCCTTTACTTCACAGATGACAAGATCTATTTAGTGCTCAGAGAAATCTGCCAGATGTTGGGTTATTATGGAAACCTAAACCTTCTTGTGGATCACTTCATGGACCTTTATAGAGAGTCCTCAGCATACAGGAAGCAGTCAATTTTGGTGTTAAATGAGGTCCTTGCAGGTGCTGCTGGTTTTCATATGGAGAGCGATCAGAAACCAAGGCCTGCAGTAAGCCACCTGGACTTGAAATCAGTTATATCTCCTGTGATTGAAGAGTACATAAGTGCAGACAACTGGCACTTGCCCACCAGCTATGAGCATTCTTTTCATTTAGACCAAGAAAACCATGGTCAAGCCCACTTATTAGCCATATCCAAAAATCTTAATGAGGATTCCATGGCACCAGTTGGAGATGTGAAGCATCTGAACAGTAATATATGGCAGATATGCCTTCAGCTGGAAGGGATTGGAATTTTTTCCAGAGTACTTGGTCTTAACTTCCATCCATTGTTGATGATGGTTCTCTATTCTGTGCTGGAGAAGGTAGGGGACAAGTCATCACTTGTTAGCCAATCAGCGGTTTGCACCATGTCCGATATATGTCAAGCTTGTGGGTATGTCTCAACTAGTGAACTGATCAACAGTAATGCAGATTATCTGCTTAATGACATTTCACTTAACCTTGGGAGGCCTAGTTCCCAACCACATGCCCCGAGGGTATTTGCTGCCATGGTAACCCATTCAGATGATACCCTGTTACCTTTAGTAATGGATGTAGTGCAAGATGTGTTGACTTCTCTGGACCTTAACCATGACCAGCGGGCTTCAGAGGTCTGTGAGGTACTCCACTCCGTCATGAAGGCAATAGGTGAGTTAGTCATATTCACTATGGGGTCAGTGATTCAGTTTACAGCTGAAAGGTTTGGGTTCATGCCAGGTTTTGTATTTTATATTGTATACATTGTATTTTCTTTTCTTTACTTCAGTAACATTGGGCTTCAGCAGCAAGAAGCAACCAACTTCACTGGAGACGAAGTCCAAGGACCTCTTGGATGCCAGAAAGTTTCTACTGGATTACAGTAGACAAGTGAAGCTGGCTGAAGGGATCATAATCAGTCAGAAAGATCAAGATGACCAAGGTTAGTTGATGTTTGTATAGCAGATCTACAGTACTAACAGAGTGTTTTCTCTGCCGGTACACTATTTAGTATGACAAAATCTCACGGCGCACCACCGTGATGTTAAGCATACAAAAGCCACAATATACTTTTGGGGCGTTGGCGGCACAAACACTACATGTCACAGTTGATAAATGAATAGCCTAATGTTAACCGCGAGTAGTGTCCGCGAGTGGAGACTCAGCTGTGTTCTAACATTAGGCCTACCTTACCACCTAAGGCTCTTACATGTTGCTAACTGCTACATGTAATAACTTTTCCGGGATTGACTTTGTTGTGATAAGAACAAACTAGTTAATTTGCGTGCATGAGTAGCCTATTGAACCTAATTTGCGCTGTGGTGTTGATCAGGCTAAATATTTAAGAGAAGTCCAGGGTTTCCTGCAGAAAATGTGTTAGTCAAGGTGGTAGGGTGGGGCGGGGGGCGTCTGGGGGGTGTTGGGATTTGTTTGTGCCATGGACTAAAGACTCTGTACCACATTTAACAATTATTTTGAATTTTTATTATAAAAATGATGTATAACAGTTATTTATCAAAATAACAGTTGCAGTTACAAATATTTGTGTTAAAAATGCTAAACAACATAACAACTGAAACAAGAACAGTGAATTAATGTGTGTCATTTTAACAAACACTACAAATGATACAACATTGAAGTGTAAAAGAAAGTGCAAAACAACAAGGGCCCTTTGGTAATTGCACTCTTTTACAAGTGCGGACCATTTATGCTTATTTCCATGCAGGCTGTCAGACTGTTGCCCTGCAGCCTGTTCCGCAAGTCTGTCTTGATCTATACACGGAGAGTGAATGAAGTTTAGATTATTTTATACTTTTGTGTAAGATTTACAATTTTGATTAAAATGTTTGGCGAGCGATGATAAAAAGCGCGATGACATTCAACCACCAGATGCTGCTGTTCGGACGCATCACACAATTTGGAGGCATATCCTACCCATAAATCCTCAAATTATGGCCGGGATGATAATTGCCAGTAGCCTACTGTATATCAGTCCACAAGCACTAAAAGACATTGTTTCGATTTAAAGAAAAAGTTCGGTGTGATATTGACCTAAAGTGTGTTGAAACATGATACCGAGTGTGAACTTTTTGTCTCATAGCTCATCTCGGCTTGCCCCCTGCACTCCGAAATCTGGCGCTAGTTAGCCGATGCTACAGTACCAACAGATTTTCAATGGGGGTGCCTTGGGTATCGGGCTAACCATGCAAATAAATCACTGTTTTACACCATTTACGAGGCTCAAAGTAGCTCCACACTTCATTGGTAGATGAGCTATGAGACAAAAGTTCACAGTCGGTATCATGTTTCAACACACTTTTGGTCAATATCACACCGAACTTCTCGAGAATTCGGTGTGATATTGACCTAAAGTGTGTTGAAACATGATACCGAGTGTGAACGTATGTCTCATAGCCCATCTCGGCTTTTCCCCTGCACTCCAAAATCTGGCGCTAGTTAGCCGATGCTACCAACAGCTTTTTCAATGGTGGTGCTTCGGCATCGGGCTAGCCATGCAAATAAATCACTGTTTTACACCATTTACGAGGCTCAATGTATCTCCACACTTCATTGGTCGACTTCTGAGGGCCCTGACATTTAAAACGAGACATTGAGAACTTTGAAAAAGCACTGTGGTGGGTCATTCCACGTCAATTCAACCAGGGCCCATGCACTTAGGTCTCAAAAAATTCTGAAAAAATTACCAGGTGTACCTATGTTACCCAGGAGACACACTGTAAAATTACTGTTATGTAAGATCAATACTTTCGAAGATACAGCCAGTTTCACAGGGGGAGGGGGGTGTCGATTTTGTTCGGCCTCTTTTTTTTGTCAAAGTTCACAAGCCCACAGCACAAGAACTAAACCATGTTGGAGGCTCAAATTGTGCATGCTGGTACATAAATAGGAATAGTATGTAGCAAAATCGTCACATTTGGTCTGGATAATCCTGCATGGTCATAGCTGTCCCTCAAAGTTGATACAAATTTTATTGGAGTTTTTGGCTGGGCTCTGTTTAAGCCTTCAGAAGACATATTTGTACTCAACATAGGCTCTTGATTTATTTTCCTTTCTGAGATAAGTAGAAACACTTTCACAAAAAACAATGAACAGAAAATAAATTCCTTCAGGGTCTGAACAGCAGACCTTACAAGTCTTAAAAATAATTTTGGTTCTCATTTTCAGAGCACCCAAACACCTTGTGGGAATATACAAAGATTTTTTTAAAAAAAATGTTCTCCATGATCTTTTCTTTTTAAAAACACCAATTTGACTTGTCTTATGCAAATCTTTCTTTTTTCACTTTCCACCCTGAACATGGGCCAAAATGCCATTGACATCAATATGTTTTGTATAGAGCTACCATAGGTTACTCTATACAACCACACAGGTGGCAGTGTGTGGTGACTCTATATAAAACATATTGATGTCAATGGGGCATTTTGCCCATGTTCAGGATGGAAAATAAAAAAGAAAGATTTGCATAAGACAAGTCAAATTGGTGTTTTCAAAAAGAAGGGATCATGGAGAATAAAGAAAACATATTTAAAAAATCTTTGTATATTCCCACAAGGTGTTTGGGTGCTCTTAAATGATAACCAAAAATGATTTTTCAGACTTGTGAGGTCTGCTGTTCAGACCCTGAAGGGATTTATTTTCTGTTCATTGCTTTTTGTGAGAGTGTTTCTACTTATCTCAGTAAGGAAATTAAATCAAGAGAAAAATTTCTGAATTTTTTGAGACCTAAGTGCGTGGGCCCTGGTTGAACTTACGTGGAATGACCCTGGTAGTTTACTTACAAGACGATTTATACAGACAGTATCTTCACGAAGTTTAGTGTTTGCAGCCATCTTGAATTTAGTCACGATAAAGTCGAAATGACGAGTAAGAATGAACAGGTATGATAAGGGATCAGATTCCAAAAATAATTCTGTGGAAATGCATGGATTCCAGTTGCTGCTACTGGAAGAAACTGGAATCCATGCATTTCCACTGAATTATTAGTCTACTAACGAAAGAAGACCATATCTACATGAAATTAGGGGTCGACCGATATGCTTTTTTTAAGGCCGATACCGATATCAATATCTATGACTTAGCATGGCGGATAACCGATATCTGGCCGATATTCTGGGCCGATATTCATTGATCTGCCGCAATAACAAAATCACATACTGAATTTGATTTGAATACTTCTATGAGAAAAAAAGGGCAAAATACGGAGTTAAAGGCGCTCTAAGCAATGCTGGGTAACGTCACTTCTGTTGATGTTCAAACAAAAGAGACCTAGCCCGCTACCCCCTCCCCCTCCCTCCCGTGCAATTGAAACTCTCCTAAACGTGCATCTCGTCTGTGATTTGCTGGAATTTTTTGTTATGTTTTTTTGCCCCAGGTTATTTTTGTTGCCATTTTTGAAGCCTGGGCTGTCCACAGAGACTGTGTTTTTTTAGTGTATTCAGGGAACAGCCAGCTAGCGATGGTGAGTTGATGTTTGCTGTAAGTGACAATAAATGTTTTAGCCTAAAAAAACATGTGACATCACTTAGAGCACCTTTAAGGATGGTTTATGGAGTAAATGTTTATCCTTTTACACCTTAAAGGTACTAAAAGTACTAAAAAACGATATATCGGTCTACCTCTACATGAAAGAGGAACAAAATAGAAATTTAATAGCCTATGTGGTGGTCACACAGATTTTATTTGAAGGGTCATGTTTTGATGTGATTTATTTGAGTGGAAAAAAGCTTGTTTGTCCCACAGATGGTTATACTGCCTCTTGATATTCCTGGCTTGTACCTTTTTGTCTCTTATCAAGACATTTCATCAGTGGCTGAAGACCATGCAGAGAGTATAGACTCAAATGGTGTCAGCATGGACACCGTCTTGCCCCCCCATATCACCATAGCCAAAGACGTGATGGAGCGCTGCATCCATCTTCTTTCCATGTCCAGTCCCAGACTCCGACTCAAGGTACTGTGCATCTTTGGCTATTATTCCAGTTGCAGTGTTGGATAATGTTCTGTAACGGCCCTTGGCAAATTAATTTTTTTGGTGTGCCTCCAGGCTGGAACATTTCATCCATTCTCCACTACTCACTCTGATCACACCCAAAGCAAAGCAATTTACTTTAGAATGATGGTGGGCTCATGGAAAAGTTGCAATTTATTTAAAACAGAAGTAAACTAAATGTGCTTATTTTGGCTGATGGGAAAATGAGAAACATGGACTTGCAGTAAAGGTATTTCAAATGAATGCAAATGAAAATAAAGCTGAAAGCAGTGATCATCAAGGGAGGGACCCCAAATGACCAAAGGTTGAGGCATTTGACAGTGTCTGTTGAAAGAACATACCACATTCCCACATCTCAGTGTTTCCTCTAGATTTTTTTTTAACAGTGCACCCCAACCCCCCCCCCCCCCAAAAGAAAACAAGTGGAGAGCGGCAAGGCGTAGTTAACGCGTTCACAATGTACCTCGGGAAGACGGCGCGGCCATTCGAGCAGAAAAGGTGCGTGGAGAAGTTGGGCTCTGCTGAACTTTATGCAAATGAGAGCGGTTAACGCGAGGCGGTTAGCCAATGAAAGTACATCTTCGGTAAACAAGTTCTCTCCTTTGCTCTAGTCTTCCGGTCCGGAACAATAGTCTGTCAGAAATATATGTTCCGGCATTGGCATTGGGTAATTAGATAAAATAAAATGTTACACCATACACTTTAGCCTACTACACGCACACATGCCGCGACGAGGGAGAGCAATAATGGACACGTACCGTAACTTTTTGCATTGGTTGCACTAGTGCGGCTAACCTTTTTTTATTTAGGTGCACCAGCACATAATTTAGGTGCACCCAAATTTTTCATCGCAGCACCTTTAACGTCACAATTTCCATATACTCCATATACAGATCCTAGTCTCTGCTCGGCCCTCCACACACACATGGAAAACGATGGCTTATATGGTCATATGTTTCTATTTCATATTTCGGAATTCATAAACTATATATTTTGTTAATAATGTATGATATTGTATGATCTGTATAATTACTAATAGCAAAAATATTTAGTAATTTGAATACTTCATATTGATTTTTTAAACTATTACAGTTCTATTTGAGTGCCTGTCACTTTAAGAAGAACGTCAAAGTAGTTAGCTTTCATTCTCACGGTTTGAGGCTAGAGGAAAATAGTCGCGCATCGTCCAAGGATATATGGTTTTATACTTTATTGATCCCCAAGGGGAAATTCAAGGTCTCAGTAGCATACAGACATCACACACAACATGGACTTACAGCAGAAAAAGTAATATATAAATATAAAAAACTCCACTGCACAATAGAGACAGTAGAAGATAAAAAAATACTAAAATACTAAATACTAAAAAACGTAATAAAATATCCACATAGTGTGCTTAAGGATGATCAAGCATGAGGTTCTTGCAATGATGGGGCAGGGACTGAGCCCGTAGTTCCATATGCATGGTAAGGTGCTCTATGAGAGTGAGTGTCATGGTGATGGTGCAAATAAGTAAGTCCAACAGTGCAAGAATAAAGTCTAGAGACCAGCATAAAATAAATATGGACATATAAGAGAATAATGTAGACAAGTAATATAAAAACTATATCAGTGCAATAATAGGTTGAAGTAATAGGGTTGCAGCCATTGGTCAAGTATTGAATACAAAGTATTAAGTATTAAAGGATAATTCCGGTATTTAGCACTTTGAGTCCCTATTCTGCTTTGTTTTGGATGAACTAGAGTGGTGGACACCGACATTTTGACGATTGGTCCTGTCTCGACTTTTCTGACTCGTTTTGAATCACCTTTGACTACTTCAGAATGGCTTCCTATGGGCATGCACAAACATGTCCTTAAAGCAACCCTTAACGTTCGTTTTCAAAACTGTGCAACTCACCGAGTGGTTAGTGGTGTTTGTTGACGTTCCAAAACAAGTAGCGTAGCGAAATACAGTTTATGCCGTGTTTTATTTGGCATTTTGTAAAATGTCATTGATTTCTTTTTTTTTTAAGTATCTTTTTTGGGCTTTTTATGCCTTAAATTAGATGGGATAGTGGAGATTGACAGGAAGTGAGTGGGAGTGAGAGTCGGGGTGGGATCCGGAAAGGACCACGGGGCGGGAATCGAACCCGGGTCGCCGGCGTACGGTGCAGGTGCCCCAGCCAGTCGCGCCACTGCTGGGGCCAAAATCCCATTGATTTCTGTTGAAAGACTCATTGCACGTTGATATTACTGCGCCACCGGAAACGGAAACGGAGGCTGTTTACATGTTGTAGTCTTTCCGCGAGACCTTCTTTTCGGAAGTTTATATGCGGTTGTGAGGTATCTGAAAAAATAGTTCCACAATGGCAAATAACACGGCTGGAAATCATACATTGCGCCGATATATGACTATATGACTTTTATTACTTCCACGATAACAACCTAGCAAACAAAATAGCAACCAACATGATTACCCTAGCAACCAGCATAGCAAACACCATAACTACCTTAGCAACAGTCTAGCAACCACGTCAAATACCCTGGCAAAAGCCTAGCAACCACTTCCACAGTTACGACATAGCAACTGACATGATTAACCTAGCAACCAGCATAGCAACCACCATAACTATCCTAACAGCCTAGCAACCACCTGAAGTACCATAGCAACAGCCTAGCAACCATGTCAAATATCCTAGCAACCGCCTAGCAACCACTTTCACATTTACAATTTAGCAACCAATATAGCAACCAATGAGATTAACCAAGGAACCATCATAGCAACCACCACAACTCACCTGGCAACTGCCTAGCAACCACATCAAGTACCCTAGCAACAACCTATCAACCTCTTCCACGATGACAACCTAGCAACCAACATGGCAACCACCATAACTACCCTAGCAACAGCCTAGCAACCACTTCCATAGTTACAACCTAGCAACCAATGAGATTAACCTAGTAACCAGCATAGCAACCACCACAACTAACCTAGAGACAGCCTAGCAACTGCCTTAAGTACCCTATCAACAACTTACCAACCATGTCAAATACCCTAGCAACAGCCTAGCAACCACTTCAACAGTTATAACCTAGCAACCAATATACCAACCAATGAGATTGATCTAGCAACTAGCAAAGCAACCATCACAACTAACCTAGCAACCGCCTAGCAACCACCTCAAGTACCCTAGCAACAGTCTCTGGGGATCAATAAAGTATCTATCTATCTATCTATCTATCTATCTATCTATCTAGTCTAGCAATCATGGCAAATACCCTAGCAACAGCCTAGCAACCACTTCCACAGTTTCAACGTAGCAATCAATATAGGAACCAATGAGCTTTGGCAGCACTGGATCAGTGCACATGAGTAGAAAGTCAAGCGATTGCAACATGTTTAGATGATTATCATGTATGACCGTCCTCAAATATCAAGGCTGCCTCTGTATGTGATTTGCTTGCATAATATGATTCTGCGGATTTTGCAACAACACGCCAACCCACAAAGATAAGCAGTGGCTAAAATGATGTAAAACAATGTGAAATAAACTGACGCTTCGAAAAGCCTAGGCTACTTTGGACTGTCTTTGGACTATGAATAAACAAACAACAATTCCGACTGCAAGGTCCCAAATTCAAACAAGCGACAATTCAATTTGCTTGGTACCGAATTTAAGGACGGTTTCAGAATGCCTCACATGAAAAGCATGACCAGTTACAGACAATGAGTGGCAGACAGAGCATGGTGTCACTTTTAGGCTACCAGAGACTGATTTTGCGATGTCACATCGTTGCAAATTTCATATGACGATGTAATAATTCCACAAAATGGTTTGTCTTCTCTATCAAGTTATTCAGTTAGGCTAAACGGTAACACTTTAGTTTAAACAATTTCTTATTCTTAATCAGTAGGTAATGTATTCTTGATAAAACCTTAATAAACTTGGTCTTGATGTACAGCAGGGAAAATAAGTATTGAACACGTCAACATTTTTTTCAGTAAGTATACTTCCAGTGAGGCTATTCGCAAGCAATTTTCACCGGACATTAGTATTAACTTAGGTAATCCACACATATATAAAAATCCAAACATTAATGTCTAAAAGTAAAAAAGTGGAATGGCACAGGGAAAAAGTATTGAACACGCTAAGGAAAAGCAATACACAAACGGAAGGAATGGCAAAGAACAAACAAGCTATAAAAAGGTTTTTGATAGCAAGGTGTCACACAACAAACATTTCATGATGGGTAAAAGCAAAGAGCTCTAACAAGATCTTTGCAACCTTATTGTTGCAAAACATATTAATGGAAATGGTTACAGATGCACTTCAAAACTTCAGAATCATCCAGCAAGCAGTATTGGAGCCATTATTTGCAAGTGGAAGGAACATCACTACATCATCAAATGGCCATGCACAGGATCTCCTTGCAATATTTCTGACCAGGACGTCAGAAGGATAGTCAGAAGAGTAGCCCAAGAGCCAAGGACCACTCTGAGAAAGCTCCAAAGGCAGCAGGTACAATTGTTACAGAGAAAATCATAGGTAATGCACTCCACCGCCATGGCCTCTATGCACGCTCATCCCGCATGACTCTATTGCTGAAGAAAAACATGTCAAAGCTCGTTGAAAGTTTGCTACACAACATTTGAACAATCCTATGAAATACTGAGAGAATGTATTCTGGTTAAAAATGTAACTTTTCGGATGTCATACACACCATATTTGGAGGAGAAATGGTACTGTGCATCACCCTAAAAATACCCTACCAACAGTGAGGTTTGGAGGTGGTGGCATCATGGTGTGGGCTGTTTTTCATCTTATGGTCCTAGCAGATTTCATACAGTTGAAGGAATGATGAATGGAGTAATTTTGTTCTGGGAAAATCTTTACATCCACCAGGATGATGAGGATGAGACATGGCTAGACCTTCCAGCAGGACAATGATTCATACCATTCAGCAAAGGAAACTCTCAATTGGTTTCAGAGAAAGGAAATCAAGGCCCTGACTTCAATTTAATTGAACAGTTTTGGAAGTTAACTAAAGATCAAGATTCTCAAGAGGGACCCCTGAAATCTTCAATATTAAAGGACTATCTGTTTAAAAGAATGGGCGAAACACACACCAGAATACTGTGACTGATTAGTTTCATCATACAGGAAATGCCTTGAAGCTGTCATTACGAATAAAGGCTTTTCCACAAAGTATTTAAGAAATTTCAGCAGGCGTGTTCAATACTTTTTTCCTGTGTTATTCCACTTTATTGCACATAACTCTACCTATGGACTTTAATGTTTGGATTTTTTATATGGGTGGATTAGCTGAGTTAATACTAATGTCTGGTGAAAATTTCATGCAAATAGCCTCATTGGAAGTATACTTGCTGAAAAAAATGTTGACGTGTTCAATACTTATTTTCCCCGCTGTAAGGTTAATGGTATATAGTATGGCATAAAATAGTTGTATATTAGACTGTATAGACTCTTAATACACTGTCTGAATATGTGACTTATAATGACAGAATAGTAACGTATTATAGCAATGTAGTAGAAGGCTATATAATGTTTCTATTTTCACCCATACTATATATCAAAACGATATATCAATAACCTTACCTAACCTAACTAGTCCCTTATTAAGGATTTACCCAGAATAGATGAGTAAGAATAAGACATTGCTGAAAAGACCTAATAAATGTGTAATGACACTTAATATAGACCTTATTGAGCACTAATACATACACATATTACTTATTAATGGTTAATTAATGGCTTTTCTGCTTACTGCACATTTATTATAATATATTACAATATAATAATATTCCATATTCATTATTGAATAATAGCTGGAGTTCTGTTTTTCCCTATCATCCTATTTTTAAATCAGGACTACCTGCAGGGATGTAATTGGGCTAAGGGTTTTCTACACAGGAATACACATGCTTGAACAGGCACTGCACTAGTTTTATCAATGTGGCAAAAATGGCATTTTTTGATGGGCTTAAGTTTGTTTGCTAGATCAACAACGTGGGCTCTTGACAGGAAACGTGTCACCTGCATCAGTCTCAAACAGGCACAGTTTGTGTCAGGTGTGAGGGCTAAATGTCTGTAAAATCATTTGGATGCCGTAGAACGTAAAGGTTAATCAGAAGAGGATTTAAATAAGTTCTGTCATGTCTGTTTTTATTTATGTTGGCAGGTCCTGCACATTCTGAAGCTGTGTGTGCATGTGATGTGTGAATTTAAGGACCACTTGTTTCCCATAGTCCATCGTTGCTGGCCAGTACTTCAGCAGCGTCTCAATGATGAAGATCCTTTTATCATACCCCAAGCATTTAAGGTATCCCAGTCTCTGTCCCAGTCTCTGACCTGCACCCACCTGATCTGTTTTGGAGATCCAATCTGCCTTGCCTGATTTTCCAAAACATGTTAACCCAAACCTGACCCAAAAAAAGTTAATTTTAAGGATAAGTAGCATCCATGGAGTATAATGTTTCCTCGAGGGGTATAAAATTCCCCGATACTTATCGGTAATTGATTTGATTTCGGTCTCATTTCACCCAATCAGGGTGAATGTTGTCTCCATTTAACCTTAAAGGAGCATTTCACCATTGGGAAGATGAATGTGTATTTAAATTAAGTCATTTATGTAGTAGAAATGTGGAGTCATCATTGAAGTCAGTGCCTTCTTGACCAAGAAAAAGCCAAAAATGTGTATGAGGATTAAAGCCAACAACTCTCAGAATTCCCTTTCACTGCTCACTTGCCTTTCACTGCTCTTTGGTGCCCTACCAAGCAACTCCCCTAGGAAGTAGCCAAGCACACAGAGGGACTCAATACTGTTACATTTTGTCATTAATGAGGATTCTAATTCTAAATGAGGATTGCACTTTATCTTGTGGCCATATATCGAAGGTTCATTTCTTCATATGGAAATGTTCAAAAATCGCTATTTTGCAAACCTTACCACAAGCACATCATCTGGCTACTTTAACACGAAAATGCATTTTACATATTTCCATGTCAGATGTCCCACGAATTGACAGCATAGGCTAGCATATCCGACATTTAACTAATGTGCTATTCATTTGTGCGATAATTTGTGAGTAACATAAGGCTACTGCCGAAATCAAGCCGATTTCGCGAGAGCACTGACACGACCCCGCTCCAGTCAGCCTGGGGTCTTCCTACTCGACAGGCAGGTCCTGCTGTAGGCCTCCTATTCCTCAATTATCCTCAACTGGTCATCGCTGTACTGCGCCTTGTACAGGTAAGGGGCGGTGGTAGAGTGTAGTGGTTAAGGAGCTGGGCTAGCGTGCAGTAGCCTGAAAGTTGTTGGTTCAATTCCCAGCTTCCATCGTTGTGCCCTTGAGCAAGGCCCCAAGTTGCTCCGGGGACAATGTGATCCCTTGTAATATAGCTGACATATGTACTGTAAGTCACTTTGGTCAAGAAGTGTCTGATAAATGTTATGTAATGTAATAACATAACAAGCATCGGATTCGCACACCAGATCTTCAGAATCCCCATTTGCCATATCAGTTTCAGATTTACCATCCGCCATCGTTGTTACTTACTAGCTTTCTCCGCAGGAAAAAAAGCCTAGCCTGCCTGCCTAGCCTAGCCTAGCCAGCTTAGCTTCCAAAGCTAAGGTCAGAGCCTGTTTACAGAGAGCCGGTTCACTCCCTATGAACTCCATTGTACCTGCAATCTGTTGCAGTTCCACTAGGGGCGATCACGAATAAGTGCACAAACAAAATGGGGGTCTATGGAGCTAGATGGCTACATTTGTTTCTTTCACCTGGTTGTCGTTGAAAAATCAAAGATTTTATTGTGGTTTCTGCAAGGTCAATATGGATTATAGGTCAAAAGTTGAATGAACGAGTACTTACTGTTACACTCGGATCTTGAACCCTGGTCTCCGGGGTGGTAGCCCTGGAACAATCCCCTGAACTACCAGGAACAGAGTGTGACTTAATTGCAAAGTTTAGTTAAGAGTTTATTCCATGAAAACAGGTAAAGTCCCAAAAAGCACAGAAGATCGTGTACAAAATTCCAAAACAAAAATTACAGTTCTTAATTCCTCCGAGGCAGAGAATTCAGACAGAATAATCCAAGGGGTAATCCGAAGTCAGGGTCGAAAAGACAGGCAGAGTTAGCAACAAGAGCAGGTCTTGCTGCAGGCCTCCTGTTCGTCACTGTATCGCGGCTCGTACAGGCAGTAATGAGAATCGTATTCCTGCACAATATCGTCAAAATCCCCTTTTGCCATATCAGTTTCAAAACTACCATCTGCCATCATAGTTACTTATCAGCTTCCTCTGCAGGGTAAATGCCTAGCCTGTTAGCTTAGCTTAACAAAAAGAGACTGACACTATTATAACATTCTAGGAGTGAGGTCTGTGAAATGCTCCTTTAATGACAGCAATGCAAAATTTCACTGTGTGAAAATGTACCATTAGGCTCTGGGCTATCCTGGTTGAATAAGGCTACCAGCCATTCTGTAGATGTGTTAGCGAATCAGGGTCGGTCATACAATTTTGAAAGTAACATTTGTAACATAACTTTTTAGATGGTCAGCAAGAAGAGCGGAAATAATATCGGCTAATATTTTGCTTATGTTTACTATAGAAGAGGTAAGAAATGTAAAGGATAGACACGTCTCTGTGTAATTGCACGAACACCTGTGTTAAAATATATATATATATAATGTTATTTAATTATAAAGTAAATTGAATTACCCAACAGTCTTTAGACATTAGAGTGACTTTGACAGCATTTTGTGCCACTTATGTTTCTTTAATGTGATTTGTGCATCTCACGTTATTTATGATGCATTTGTGCATGTCACGTTATTTTTTTGAGTGCTTTGATTAATTCTGTAATGTGTTGATTCCTCAGCTTCTTTGTACTATGGGAGAAGTTTGCACTGATTTCTTGAAGAAGAGAGCATCGAAAACAGTGATACCAAAAATAGCCGCCTACCTGACAAAGCAAGCACAGACTTCTGCCAAGGCTGGACCTAATTACACTCAAAGCCTCAATTCCAAGCTCCAGTTGGCTTACCTCCAGGGACTTGGCCCTTTGTGTGTGTCCCTAGATCTTGGTATGTCTACAGTCATATTCTCTTACCTCCTTATCTCTCCGTCATGATTTGTCCCCAGTTGATGTTGGTGTCATCTTATAGTTAATTAGATTAGTTAATTAATTAGTTAATTGAGTAAAGGAAAGACTCAGTGTGTGGCAGAGAGAAGTGCTTCAATGTTCGATGTTTATTACATCTTCGTCAAAGTCCAGTCTGACGAATAAAATCAAATAAAATCCGAGTCTCAGAAGCCTGGTTTGTTTTTTAGGGGTTGTGTTTAATCTCCTAAAACCCGCCAGATTGTCTGTTTAAGCCAGTTATATGTTGCAGATTGCGCTTTGATTAAATGGCATTAATAAAGACTGCAATGGTGAAAGCCAGAGTTCCAAGTTGTTTAAACTTTTTTTGATATGGACTAGGCCTATGCTTTGTCCTACATCGTTCAATTCATCCCATTTAGTTTCAGATTTGCGCATTAGACAAAATATTTTATCTTGTCATTGCAAGGATAGGCCAACAGTAAGCCTATAGACTACTTGTTTTTATGCTGGCAACAAAGCAAAAAGGTTTAGAGCCCGACCACTATGGGAATTTGAAGGCCAATACCAATTTCGATATTTGATTTAAAAAAAAAAAACAATATATTGGCCGATAGTCATTTTTTAACAAACACAATGTTTTTTTTTTTTCTCCTATAACAAAGTTCTGATCAAGGTGGGACATTCTAGTTTCCTAATGAAAGGTTCTTCTACAGTAGACAGGCCTCTGTGCCCTGCTGTTATTTCCACCAGCAAACCATGGCATTCACATTGTGGCAATGTACAGAAAATAAATTCCTTCAGGGTCTGAACAGCAGACCTCACAAGTCTGAAAAATCATTTTGGTTCTCATTTTCAGAGCACCCAAACACCTAAGAATATACAAAGATTTTTTTTATATTTGTTTCTTTATTCTCCACGATCCCTTTTTAAAAACATAAATTTGACTTGTCTTATGCAAATCTTTCTTTTTTTACTTTCCACCCTGAACATGGGCAAAATGCCCCATTGACATCAATATGTTTTGTATAGAGCTACCACAGGTTACTCTATACAACCACAGGTGGCACTGTGGTAATTCTATATAAAACATTTATTTTGTCTAGATGTGAGGTTCTTATGAATATTTTCTTATTATCTATCTATATGTAGATGAATCAGATGTAGACATGGTGTCAGAAGCCTGCTTACCATACCTCAGTTATCAGCAGCCACCCAAACTGCAAGAGGCCTGCTGTAGGTAAGTTTACAGTATGCAACTTGGGGTATGCAAGATTTTTGTTTGGTGTTACTGTTATTTAAAGTATGCATGTGGCATGTCAAGGCAAAATGAGTCCTGTATTGTAACCTAATTCCAAGATACAGGGATTTTAAAAGATAATGGGCCAGAACATGACATTAATCATTTTTATATTTTTTTATAAAAATATTCCTTAATCTTTAAGATATCCATCACCACAATATTGCACTGTGAAACATCCCGTCATCTCTTCACTGTCCTGTCAAATAAAGGCTTAAAAGCCCCCCAAAACTCCATACTTTGTTTGGCATGGCAATCTTTTAAGTATAGTCATCCTTAGAAAAAGCTACATTTTCATTTCATCTGACTATAGAACATGATTGCAGGCAAGTCTCAGTAGCATGGCAAACTCCAGCCATCCACATTTACAGCGGGGAAAATAAGTATTGAATACGTCAACATTTTCACTAAGTATACTTCCAATGGAGCTATTTGCATGACATTTTCACCAGACATTATTAACTCAGATAATCCCCCCCATATAAAAAAAATCCAAACATTAAAGCCCATACTTCTATTGAATCTTCTCCATCTTCTCCAACACACATCCTCTACATACTTACCCCCCCCATCTAATATGTGAACACAATGAAAACATAATTTTGAACTTTCATATTTTTGGCTGTATCCAATGCTGAGTTTTCGTCTTTTAAATGTATGCAAATTAGTGCATATTTAATAAGATAATGCCTAATTTGCATATGTAAACATTAAATTACAGAAAACATGTAATGTAAACATGTAACATGTTTTTTCTCATATTAATGTAAATTAAAGTAATCAACTGGGGAAGTTTCATAGGGATATCTGCTAGTTCAAATTTTTACCCTTTTCACCTGTAGTGTCTTGCCTTAACGCTGACAGCCCTAGTGATAAGCAATGTCTTTATGATATGTAAATTGATTAAAGATAGCATTTCAAACCATCCTTAGGAAGGAAGATGCTGATAAAACTGACATGGAACTAGAGTATTTCAAGAGGAAAAGAGCAGTATATGAGAGCATTATATGACAGCAGTACATGATTTGTACTTGTTTGCACATAAGTGGTAATGGGTATAGTACAGGAATATATTATCAAACCTATCTGATACTCATGCATAAAAATGATAATGACCATGACAGCCCCCACGAGGTCTCATTCCAACAAATCCGGCTCACTGCCTATATAAGTTTGACACCCCTTAGGGTCCTATAATATGTCCGTAAAGTGAAACAGACAGGAAGTGGAAATGTTCTTTTCATGTCTCCATGCAATATTTATCAATTGCCAGTTATTATTAATATTACTCAACCATGTGTCTACATACAGTATGATTAACCCTAATGATTGCTTTCTGTTTCAGTGTTTTCCAATGTTTGATCAACAAGGACCCAGATGTCATTTGGTTTACACTTTGTGAGCGGTTTTGCCCATATATATACCAGCCTCTCCATAGAGACTTAATGCCGGTTAAACTTTGTGGAATGGGTCAGCCGGAAAATGAATATACACACAATATAGTGAAATTACTGAAAGACTAAACAGAACCCCATCAGAATCAACCAGAATTGTGCATTGCATTGTAAATTACATTGCAAAATTCTGAAGAGCAAGGGTATATCTGTTAAGGAAGATGTGGTTTTGTGAAATTAAATGTTAAATCAATGACTCATTAAAAACATTCCCTTATCTTATGGCAAATTACATTGTTAATGTGGTTTGGGTAGGACTGTATAATTTCAATGATGGGAATGATGTTCACCACGGTATGCCGGTCAGAGCATATAACAGGAGTCAGTCTGAGGTTACTTCACTTTACTTGTTATTCAAATTAGCATTCAACTTAGCAATACACAGGGGGATCAATTCACTCAAATAGTATTAACGAAATATGTATTGTGCATATACAGTTAAGAACAAAATTATTCATACCCCTGGCAAATATTGATTCAATGTTGATTTTCTCTCTATCGATATGTTTGTTCTGATTGAAAATGACACAACCACATGTCAAAAGGTTGTAAGACAATGTGGTAGAAACATGGAATAAAAAAAGAAGCATTTTCATATTTTTTTAACATTTTTATTAAAAATGGCACGTCCAAAATTATTCATACCCTTTTTAAATAATCAGTGGAAACATCTTTATTTACATTCAAAGCTCTCAAAACGGTTCTTATAATACCTACCAAGCCTCTCCATGTCTCCACAATGATTCTAGACCGCACCTTTTTAACAGCAATCTGGGTTTTGAGTCAAAAGCGATTATTTGCCATCCCTCTGGCAAATGGGATATCTGCTAAGACCTGAACAAAATCTCTTTCCACTTTAGGAAATTACACAAACTCAGCCAACTGCTAGCTAGCTAGCCAGCTAGCTAAAATTTTTAAATTATTAAAATATCCCTCGGGATGAATAAAGTATCTATCTATCTGTCTGTCTATCTATCTGCACACACCTTTAAAACTAGATGGTAATGATGGTAGTTGTGAATAGCCAGCAACCAAAGTTTGAAGTATCATCACAGAGGCTAGCTTTTATCTTTTACTGTCTCTATGGCTTTTACTGCCATTGATGCCAATGCTACTGACAGCTTCTTCTACTGTGTAAAGTAGGTTACAATAGCCTTTTCACAACAGCGACATCTCTGTTCAGGAGAATATTGCAACTAATGGCGCGACCATCACGCACCACACAAGTATAAATGGTTACGGCGCTCCCATGACGTCTCATTGTCGCACTACAGGTCGGGAATGTTGAGTATGTAACACGTTTATGTGATGTGATGGTTTGGAGTTTAAGTGATGGTTTGGAGTAATTTCACCCTAGGGTCCTTTGCACCATGACCTCGAGCCAAACACCCGCCCATAAGCTGTTTTCCCTTGGTCGAACATTGGTTGCTGTATGTGAAAACGAATGACGTTAGGAACACTGAGTCGGTTTATTGATGTTTGGCACTCGATTCTCCCGGCTCAGTGGCACGAACCGGGTTAATTAACCGACACATTGTTCATCAACACTAATTCTCCCTCCTTTTCTGCCCGAATGAAACAGCATGAGAGCGCATGAACCATATCGTTTCTCCCGCATTTTATTTGCCAAATTTGTCAGCTTACATTTGAAATCATAGCCTACTTCTTTGTCTTTATCGCCATGGCGGTACGCATTTAGAATAAAGAATAACGTTTGCGAACCCTTTTGTTTTGATGCCAGCATAAAAACAAGCTTACCATCGGCCTATCCGCAAATTTGAAACAAAAGGGATGAATTGAACGATGGTGAAGTCGGACATATAGGCATAGTTCATATTGAAAAAAGTTATACAATTTGGAACTCTTAGCTTTTCTTTTAATGTCATCTATCATAACGTTAGCATGCGCAGTCTGCACCATACTGGCTTAAGCCCAATTTATACCAAAGATTCGCTCGGCTATTATTTGACAATGCTGTCTCGTTACAATACTATAATTAGTTAAATATAATTATCTGAAATGCAGTGGCTTTCAATTTGTTATTTAATATTTAATCTGTGTAGCACACAGTTGATTTGACATTCATGAACAGCCGTCGACACATGAAGCGGTTTTAATCATTAGCAGCCTACAGAATTATACCTTTGGCTTGCATCATATATAATTTAGCCACTGGCATAGCCTATGTACAGTACCCTCCAGAATTATTGGCACCTCTGCTAAAGTTGAATAAAAACCGGTATAAAAAATAATCTGTAGGTGATTTATTGTAATCTCACAATGACAAAAAATAGGAAACATCCAACCTTGAAGGGAAGCACATTTATTTTGAGGAAAAGGAAATATATTTATAAAAGAAATACATATTTTTAACTAAAACATGTTGCTCAGGATTATTGCCACCCCTGAAAAATCTTATAAACAAAACCTAACAGAAGCATTTTCCTATCTAATTTCAATGTATTTAAGTTAATCAGAGTGTCTGTGAACTTCCAGAAGTAGTCACACAGAGGCTAAATCCTCTAGTCATTTTTCAACATTGAAAAGACAAGAGAATACACTAAATTTAAATAAAAAGAAAGTGTGCTGACATTTGTAAGTCAGAGAATATCTATGACAACTAGGTACTTTGTTGGAAATATATTTATAGTTTACCGTTAAAACTATTATTAAACGGTTCTAATCATCTGGAAATGTGACTAACATGCTTGGACAAAGACCCATGGTTATCTTGCCCCCACGCACAGAATGGAGGATGGTAAGTTAGGCAAAAAATTCCATAAGAACCACTGTTGGAGAGTTACAGACAAAGGTATCATCTTGGGGTCACCAAGTCCCCCAACAAATCTTGCTAATAGATTATTTAGAGGGCATGCCAGGTAAAAACATGTCCAGTCATTTAATTACCAATGTAAATGGCAGGAGTTACTGAATGGTACAGTGACTTTGTCTGGAAGTGTGGTATATTGTCAGATGAAATGAAAATTGCGCTCTTTGGCTATAAACACTTTAGGTGTGTTTGGCATACATAGAAGAATAACTATACTGAAAAGAACCCCATGCCTAATGCGAATTATGGTGGAGGAGATGTGCTATTTTGGGGCTGTTTTTATTCCCAAAGGCCTTGGGAACCTAATTAAGGTGCACAGTATCATGAACACCAAGAAAAACCTGAACATTTTCAAAGGAAATCTGTCAATCTCTGCCCAGACACTAAAAGCTGGTCATGATTGGATCATTCATCAGGTCAATGAACCAAAACAAATGTCCAGATCAAAACAAATATGGTTTGCTAAACACAAAATCATGCTCCAGACATTGCCATCTCACTCCCCTGATCTAAACAGTGGGGTGAGTCAAAGAGGAGAATGCACAAGTGTAGACCTAGGAATCTGGACAATCTGGGGAGATTTAAATCCCTTGCTTTGTACAGTATTTTCCAACTTTATGGGGTGTCACAGGAGAATATTACAAGCTGTTGGCTTGGCAAAGGGAGGCTTAAGAAGGTATTACAAGCAGGGGTGCCAATAATTGTGAGCGAAGTGTTTTTGTTAAAATATTTATTTATGAGATTTTCATTTTTCTCAAAATAAATTTGCTTTCCTTCAAGGTTGTATTTTTCCTATTTTTTTTTTTCATTGTGAGATTACAATAAATCACCAACAGATTATGTTTTATACCATTTTTTAGTCGACTTTAGCAGAGGTGCCAATAATTCTGGAGGGTACTGTAGGCCTACTGTCACTGAACAGACTACCAGTGCATGACACTTCTTCAACAGTAGGACATGTCTTTCATTAAAGAGTATTAACTAAAAGAGCATGAGCAAAAACACTTTTAGACATAGAGGAAACTGAAAACCACAAGACCAAGGTAAAGACCATGGCAGTCATAGAATAACAAGCCCATAGGTAATGAGTAAGGGATAATGTATAGAACGCCGGTCATTATTGGGAAAATAAGTCCGCTGGCGCGTCAGGGTCCGGTTCACCCTGTCGGGACTTATTTTCCCAATAATGACCGGCGTTCTATACATTATCCCGCTTATTATACGGTACTTGCCAAAATGAAAAAATAAACTCCACGATATGTCTCTTTACATTTATTTGTTACCGTTTCGTCGTGGCTTTTGCTGAGAAACAAATAGTTCGCAACACACGCTGAACTTGAATCAAACATTCTTTAGAACACAGCTGATCAACCGTCTGCTTTCACTTTTGAATGAAGTTCCAATGCAAGAAGTGACCGGAATACTTGCGGAGTGATATGATCAGCAGCACAAAACCCGTTGCCATTGACAGCGGTAATTATATGTTTGCAACGGTAATTACATGAATTTATTTTACCGTAGAACGTTGGGAAATCCCATTCAAGTCAATGGAGCGTTCTACTAGCATTGTGAAGAGCCGTATAATAAGTGAGAGTAATTACCTTGACAAATGGGGCAGGGGAGGCCAACACAGCTAATGTTCCAATATCTTGAATTGTATCAGAGACACACAAAATCTTTGCATGTAGTATGCACGGTCCCACTGTTTGAAAGGGTCATCTAACTTCTAACTTCTAACATCTAACGGGTGGAAAAAGATGATTATTACAGTCAGGACTGACTATGCGAAGATCAGACAAATGAAACGTTTACCTAAACTGTATCTAAATCAGGTGTTGAACCTACTCTTGTGCTGTAGGAGCTGTGTGATGGGGAGAAGATACGTTTTTTTTTTTTATGTAATCAGTGCAGCAAGTGATAACAGTTTACAAATCTTGACCTCTACACTGCACCAGTCTGTTTCAGGTGCCTGGTCAACCATTTTAATGCTAAGCTCAGAAATACCATTGGCACAAACACACACACACACGCACATACACACACACACCCAAGTGGGTCAACATTGAACCATTTGCACAATAAACATTGTGTTTATTAAGTGGGAGGTTACTGAGACTGCTTTATCTCTGTGGTTAAATAAGGATGTGGGCAGAATGACCATGCCAGAGAGGTATTCTCAAATGTAGATCCTGTTTACCTGTTTGAGAACAAACTGAAATACACATGTCCTTCAACTGCCCTGAAAACTAACATTTACCTATGGGAATGATTGCATTGATGTACCATCGAAAGAAATTTTAGTTCTCGAAAGCTCAGGAGACCTATAGATATGATTTCAGATTGTTTCAAGTATATACATTAGCCTATAAATTTCATTTTATCAATTTATTTAAGAGAAAGAGTTAAAGAAAATGAGATTGTATAGTAAAAAGCTACCCTAACTGACACATCAACAAATCTACATCATGGTGATCCAGTTATTTGCTTCTATTGTTAACATGTACTGTAATGACATGTGAAACAGAGAAAGTCCAAAGTCAGATTTAGCCTAACCCTATATGGTAAGAGACAGTGACATGAACAATACTGGCTTCAGATATATTTGCTTGATATGAGATCTGTTATGTAAATAAGAAGGTCACCTTATATGGTTATAGCAGCAATCCTACCAGCAGAGCTCTGTTATGGGTCAATATGGCTTAGCTTTTGTGAGTAAGGATTTAGGTCTCAAGAGGTTGCATGAGGCATGTACAGATTTCTAAGAGGTTTCGAAGGTTTCCAATATGTGTGTCTTGAGTCACTGAATGATCAGAGAAGACAATCACCATTCACCATTAGTGAATTGATGGTACTCATATGTAATAATAGTGTAGCACACTTAGTCTGTTATCATTCCACTATTTTGATTTGGGGTACTTTTCATGCTCCAGCACATTTCCTGCTCTGTCTTTATTTCTATGCCTCCAGAATAATGATGTGCCAGAATTATAGTATGGGTGAGTAGAGCAAGTGGTCACACTTTGGATTCCTCATACTTGTAACAACATCTTAAAAATGAAGATGCTACACTGATGAAATGATGGTGACTATTCTAAACCCCAGTGGGTATTCTCCCCTGAATTGAATTGCAGATGCAACTGGTAGGGTGCATTGCCAGATCGGCAGACTTTTACTTTGGTTCATTGCACAGTGGCGCAGCATTCGAAAATCCTTTCTCGGGGCAAATGAGGCTTCTCTTTTTCTCATGCATCAGTAGCATTTATCGTAAAAACACCAATTTTCGAGAACGAAGATATTTTTGTATAATCAAAAGTAATATTTAATTGAAGAACTACTTTTTTCAGAAGTGATAAGTGATGTGATGTGGACAAAATCAGGTTTGGTTCTTCCCAGGGGCATTTATTTATTTATTTTATTTATTTATTTATTTACCGTGTTGTCCCGTTCCCTATTTCCACCTACTCACTCCTTTCATCAAGGTACTATGAAAATGTGGTGCTATGCAAAAATAACATGGGATTTTTAACTAGTAATGCTATACCAAGGAATTTCCAGTGCATGAAATTATAATGGCAAATTATAATAGAGCTATTCGGAGTGAGAGAAGGATCCACTAAGGTAACTGCTGAAAATAGTGGAAACTCTAGGATGTTGTTCTCCACCATTGACAGGCTACTACATCAAACACTTTTGACACACTCAGTCAGGCATCTTCTCTAAGATGCGAAGAATTTGCAGACTTCTTCAAAAACAAAGTAACCTCTATAAGGGAGGCGATTGGTAACATAGGTAGGCCTAGTAAGTTTGATTGTACACCCAAAAACATCCCCCCAAAATTAAAGATTTTTTTCTGTGTCCTTTTTGCAACTAAATATGAGTTAAAGAGATTTGCAGGCATTCTGTTTTTATTCACATTATACACAATCTTAACTTTTTTTCTGTTTTGGGGTTGTAGAGTTTTGTGACTTCCAGCCACATTGAGCATACAATCTCCGGAATCCACGGCAAAAGTTTTTTTTTTTTTTTCAAATTCCGGAATGCAAAAAAAAAAAAAGAAAATGGAAGGAGGAACTTCACACACACACCAGAGATCATGGAGTTTCCATTGGAATGTATGGCTGACAGTGTTTTTGCAAACACTCTTGAATTTCCCCTTGGGGATCAATAATCTATCTATCTAAACACACACAAAACTTGGTGGAAACAAGGTGTAAGGGCATGCCCAAAGCACAACCACACCACTATAATTGCTACCAGAAACCTATGGGTAGCTTGCTAACATAAGATAGCTGGTATACACATAATAATACTCACTTCCCACATGTTTTTGTTGTTGTACGAACAGGATTGTTAAACTATAAAATTCCTATTTCTCGCTATATTTCACTATGTTTACATCATTTCCATTTTTTTTTTTTCATTTAGTAGATGCTTTTATCAAAGTGACTTACAACTAGGGTGGCCATTTTCATAAAACCAAAAAGGTGGACCCTTTGTGGCATTTAGTGATGCTAGAATAATTACATAGGACTCTGGTGTACTCCCAACTACAATTTTGTCCAGGATAACGATGGTATCAGTGATTTTGCTATTCGTTGCAAGACATTTTGATGTACAATATATCATGATGTACTGAAAATGTAACAGAAGAGGAAAAATATTCCCGAAAAGTGTTTGTTCATAGTATTTGTATTTATTCAATACATTGTGATGTCTGTTTCAAAAACTGACCAGCTGAACCTGCTTTGCAAAGTGCACAGTGCCACAAAGCATAACATTTTTGGACTTTATGTGCAAATTAAGCTCACATGAAAATAAATAAACAAATAAATAAATGCACGTTTTAGTTCTTAACAAGTATAAAGAACTTGTTTTGTGTAAACAACAAAAGAGAGTGTGAAAACAAAACACCATGCAACTGGTTCAACATTCAACTGCTCAAATAGTCTTAATTATCAACTATTTCTACAGTGATTCAGTCTATTGGGGACTTGTCTGCAGTGTCTCCTTCTGTATGTGTACAGCAGTCCACCTGTATTTTAAACTGATTTACATTTCTGTCCTCAGTATCCTGTTATTCAATATAGCCTCAGCAAACTCCACCTTCACCCTCTGCACCAGCTCAGGAGACAACACCTCTAGGGTCAGCTCTTCCAGTTTGAAGCGGAGCTTTGCTACAATGTTATCGAGTGGTTTCAGTTTCTCACGCATGCATTGAATGAATGCCCATAGGCCCACTACTACCACTTAATATTATGGCTCTATGTTTGATGACACCAAATTACCATGTATTTCTTCCTGTTTTTCTTTTTCTGTCGGTCCGCAGTTCCTTGATAGATTGCGCAGCCAATTATCAGATAAATGACAGTAGCACTGGGCATAATTTGACTCCATGGTTCCAAAGACCACCATAGTTTGAAAATCGCTATACTGTAGCAAAGATTCTAGAGCGGGGCTCTTTCGGCCTAGTGTAACTCCAAAAAGGAAGCCAAATGAGCGTCCAGCTTGAGGCTGTGCCGGAGGCCGGACAGGGCATTTAAAATCCGGACTGTCTGGCCTAAATCTGGACGCATGGTCACCCTACTTACAGCAAGGAAATAACATTGAAGCTACAGTGCAGAAGAGACTTTAGCTAGGAATTACTACTGCATCTGTCAATACTAGAGGATAGGAGAGAGAGGGTGTCAGTTTACCTAGCAACCTCAATAGCAAACAACATGATATACGATCACTGACTGCTTTAATAAAATGTTTCTTCAGTGCCTTGATGTAATGTGTTATCTGTTCTGTGCAAGCCTCTCTCCCTCCCTTATTAGTGTAGTAGACAATATCCTGGTTGACAATGTCCAAATCTGGCAGATAATATATATCCATGATTGTTATTCATCACAAATCTAGGCTATTATCAAACATTTCTGCCAGCATTGCACCTTTGTTAACCTGTGACACTTGTCTCGACTGACTGCACCATTTGCATCCACAATAATTATACTGCCTTGATGTGCCATTAAATTCACTACAATATTCTGCATGTTTTTCCATTCTATAATAGAGCATTATTAAGTCAGGTTGACAGGTAGAAAGTAGTGCCAGTCACAAGGAGACTAATTGTTTGTCCCCAATTCCATCCCGTAATGCACAGCAGGCTCAGGCCACACATTTTATTTTTAGTTAACTCTTTTGGGAGACAATGGACTTCATGCTCTCTTAAATTTCTTTTCAATTATCTCTTAATTTCCTCTAAAGAAAAAAAAATAGAACACTACTCCAGATTCTACTGTACAACAAATGACACTAAAGCAAATATTGTGCGTGCAAATATTTGTCATGGTTTATCGGCCACGTGCCACTCCCCTCCCCCTCTCCCTGACTGCTCACCTACAGAAAGTAGCAGAAGTGAGTGCAGTGTCGAGTGATTCTTGGATGTGAAATATGAAGATGTTGGGCCCTAATTTAAATGACGGGGAAAGTGTGAAGTCTAAAGTCTAAATAAAACTAACTTAATATGCAAAATGGGTCGATTCAATGCTCTCACGTGCCAAATGATGACAACACACTATCCTCATTGACTGACTTTGCATCTTACCCGGCATTTAAATTAAGGCCCATCATGTCTGACCTCAACAGTATAGAGACGGCCTCTGGATGCGCCAGAAAGTTACATATATAATACAGGAAGGGTTGGGTAGGAAAGGAAAATTAGGGAAAAAAAGATAAGCAGTATCTCTATGATATGATAAATTGATTAAACCTAGCACTACAAACCAAAAAGGAGGTCGAAAGAACTGACATGGAAGTAGGTTATTTCAAGAGAGAAATATGACAGTAGTACATGATTTGTATTTGTTTCCTCAAGTGGGTATAGTAAAGGAGTATATCATCCAACAATACTCACCCATGCAGAAAAAATATAATGACCATGACAATGATGGCCCCCATGAGGTCTCATTCCAGCAAATTTGGCCCACTGCCTAATAAGAGTTTGACATCCCTGATCTAGACCTCAACAATATGCTGACCAACACCGACAGGATGCATCGTCTGTTCCAAATAAGATAAAAATATTGCTTTTGCAAACTGCTCCTCTGAGTCTACTCTGGGACTTTGAATAAAGTATCAACAATTCCAATAGCCTAATTTAAGGAGCGTTTCATAGTGTCATACTCATTAAGAGCATAGACCTCTGAAGTTCGCCTACAAAAAAGCTGCCATCTTTGCCCATATAAGGAGATTTGGTATTTTGAGATTTTTCCTATGGGAAAATTACATGGTTTATGAATCATTACACCTGTTAAACTCTTGCAGGGACATTGAAATCGGAAATGTATAGACGTTTTGCTCTGCACACTTTTGTCCTCTGCCTTCTAGTGGATACTGTGATCTTCGGTACGTTCAGATGGCACACTTTGATTTTTGCTACCCCAGAGCTAACTTGCAATGCAACTTGTCATAGGTAGTTAGCTTCAATTAACACCCCAATCTCCTTATATGGGCAAAAATGACAGCTTTGAGTACCTTTTGTAGGCGAACTTCAGAGGACTATAGGCTACCTACTTCAGGTACCACCAAACAGGGTAGCAGATTGTGGCTATGGCAGGGACTGTTTTGGAAAAGTTAAGGACTTGCAAATTTCAAACGATAATAATTCACTCCACAAAGTGGTGTTCATTTATCTAACTAGGTCTCAATTCAAAATGGCCAACAGTCAGAACTCCTGACATACAATCCAAATAGTCTACAATAAACTTGTAAACTTGTGTTATCTTTTATTTGAGACCAGGATTATGCTTCTACACAAAAAGGTTCATATGCTGTAAGGCTTTTATTATCAGTATGCATTTAGGGTAATCAAAGGTCCTATTCAGTCTCCATAAGGACACTGAGTAAAACGCATGGGCATACCTTTACAAATAATTGTGTAAAATACTATTCTCTATATTGATCTTCTTTTACACACAGCTCCACAAGACATAGTGCTATAGGGCTCAGTTGTGTTTACAAGCCTTATGACTCCTCACTTTGATGGCAAGAGTCATATCTGTCCGGAAGGGACCAACAAGCAGACGTAAGCAGCATATTATCTGAGGCTATGCTAACTTCCTGTGGCAACCCCAGAGCAGATCATTTGGATAGTTGCTTATTCTGTTGTACATCAATACTAGTAAAGATCCCTGCCCTGGTTCCTTCTTTTCATATGCTTGTGATTCAGCTATTCTTTTTAAACATTAGGACAGAATATGTTTGTGGAGTGTTTTGTTAATATATTAAAAATGAAATATTAGTATTTAGACCCCTTAATTAGTTCTTGACTAAAGCACCTTTTGGAGCAACAATAGCTAGTCTTTTTGGGAATGATCATACAAGCTTGTCAGACCTTTCTTTTGGATGCTTTATCCATTCCTCGAAACACAATTAATGAAGTTCAACCAGGTTGGATGGCGACTCCTGTGTTTTCTTGATAGCATGGTTTATGGGATATATAACCATCAGGAAACGTTCCCAAAAGGTTCCCTGACAGTTGCACAAAACTATACCTTTAGGAAGAGTTTACCAGCTGTGCAATGAAGAAATTGATTATTATGAAAATATTCCCTTTATTTGTTTCCATGACAAATAAAATGATATAACTTAAACTTGTTTTGACTGTCAAAAAAAACAACAGACAACATGCACCTTTGCAAAAAAAATACACCTGCTACCCTTAAATTTGAACCCACACACCAACAACATACAGTACGCATTTAAGAGACTGAACCCTTAACAACCACGCTATCAAATAGGCTACTGTTCCCAAAATTAGCACACCTTCACCTTTTAGGCATAGGGTACCTTACCATGTTAACTTGGGATGCCTATTCACAGAGATAGATAACAATCCTTTTTCCACAAACCCAACAACGCTGCATTGCATTATCTTAATGGTTGTAAAAAGGATAGCCTAATGTCTTCTAAATATCAAATCAAGTGCCAAAAAAATGGCCTCACTGTATGGGTCTCTAATCGCCAATGTTAGGCTACTAGGCCTACATTTAAATGATCTAGGCTAGTAACAGCCAGCGGGAATGCTGTATGAACAGCCAGCGGGAATGTTGTATGAATTTGTCATGTATGGCATCAGTTTTTTTTCAGTAGGCTTACTGTACACTTGTTTATTGTAATTTAACAACACACTCTACTGTAAAGCAGCCATTCAAAATGAAAAATAGGCCTACTGAAGCGAGGCTATATCTCTCCACCTCGCATAGTTAACAGGAGCTGTGTATCAGGATACCAACCCAAGTTAACAGGAACTTGTTCCGTGGTCTTTAACTCATTGTAGAAATATGGTTCGATTTTGTCTTTTTCACATCTGCTGTAGCCTAAATAAGGCAAAACACCTGCTTTTGATGACGTAAAAGCAACGATGACTGTCAAAATAAAAGCCTACACACATGGCTGGCAGTGTGACTGCAATTTATGGCTGGCGGCCGGCAAAACTGAACAGGCCTAGAATCTATTGAAGTGAATGGGGCAACGCATTCTACAAGTGGAACAATGACCGTCGCATGGCTTTACAACATCAGATCTATCTCCAACAAAGCTTCTTTGATCAGCGACTTTATTACAGACCATACAATTGACAATTGAAAGGCCATACTTTAGATCTGGTCTGTTGTTCTGGTATAACACCTACCAATTTCAGTACTGCTGAATTACTCATATCAGACCACAAAGTTGTGCTATTTGACACCTATCTGTCCATCAGGGAATCCAAAGTTCAGCGTGTCATGTCATATCGCAACATCAAAAAGGTAGTGCCAGAGAAACTTACTTCACTAGTTACCTCCTATCCTTGCCCTTCTCCCAATGCTTCAGTAGTAGATCTGGTTGGCAATTACAACAACTGCATGTCTGCAGCACTCAACAGTCTTTGCCCCCTTAAAGACACGGACCGTTTCGTTTGTGCACTCCGCACCTTGGTTCACTCCTGAACTACGCCAAATGAAGTCAATGGGTCGGCGCCTGGAGCGACTATTAAAAAAGACTGGTCTTGCTGTCCACCAAGGGATGTACTCGGACAAAAAAGCACTCTGCTGCAAAGAGCTCATACTATGCAAGAATCATCAGTGAGGGAGAAGGAAACACCAGGGCTCTCTTTTCCACTGTGAATGGCCTCCTCAAGCCACCTGATAGTACCATCTATCAGAATGCATCTGTTGAACGCTGCTCAGCCTTCTTGAACTTTTTTCACACAAAAATTGAGGCAATCCATCAGCAATTGGAGTGTTCAATTACTAAGCTGAAACAACCATGCTCCTTGATTGAGTTGGGCTCACCTACAATAAATGCAAAAAATAATTCCGTTTCTGTCCAGAATTATTTTTGGAATCTGATCCCTTATCATACCTGTTCATTCGTACTCGTCGCTCGACTTATCGTGACTAAATTCAATATGGCGGCGAACGGTAAACTTCCTCAAGGTACTGTCTGTATAAATCGTCTTGTAAATAAACTACCAGTGCTTTTTCAAAGTTCTCAATGTCTCGTTTTAAATGTCAAGGCTTTGAGCCTCGTAAATGGTCTAAAAAAGTGATTTATTTGCATGGCTAGGCCGATGCCCGAGGCACCCCCATCGAAAAACTGTTGGTAGGCTAACTAGATTTCGGCACAGACTAACGGCAGATTTCTGAGTGCAGGGGACAAGCCGAGATGAGCTATAAGACATACATTCACACTCGGTATCATGTTTCAACACACTTTAGGTCAATATCACACTGGAATTCTCCTTTAATACAAAGTGGAAAGGGATGGCAAGGTCCGTCAGTGGGATATACTACGAAGCACGTTAGACATAGGCTATCTAGACATATTGAGGCTACACAAAGCCTTGACTCTGGGGTATAAGTTAAGTGATACTACGATAGCAGTTATGTGATATATTTGTCAAACTAGGCTTTCAGCTCAGATCTGTACGCGTTTTCGGTGTTGGGATGATGTTGGCCAATCGTGAAACGTGGAGACGCACAAGACCGCCTATATTAAAAAACAATTGCTTCCGCATTTAACAATAGCATAATCTATACTGCGGTCATTTCTAGTGTCTAGCGGAAAAGATGGTGGGAGCAGAGGACCTTTCCGCAGGGTGGGGGCTCAACTAGCCATCGCCTAGCACAGCCCTTGTAAGGGCTCATAAAAAGCCGTCCAAATCTGCTCGCCGCCATCGTCGCCGGAGAGCGGCCGTCATCGGGTCTTGGCTCCGGGCCAAGAGGGAGTGCCCAGGTGAAGACGCTGTTCGCTAGGACGACTCACGGAGGACAGCCAGGAAGACGGAGGCGGTGGCCAGGAGCCATTCCGAAGGGAAGAGGCAGGGAGGTCCCGGAGCCCCTCCCGGGCAGGGAGGGGAGGGGGAGAGTGCACGCGACAGCTGGTGGAAGGCCTCCCTGCCGATGTCGAGGCACAGCAGCGGGGTCGAGATGTCGGCGAGGCTGGTTGTGGCTCCGAGACGGGGCCCTTTCGCCGCGACGGACTTGGAGAAGGCTCGGCGGACTGGCAGCTTGGGGGGAAGAGCTTGGTTCCGCCGCCTCTGGGACCCGGTGGCGTGTGGGGAGTTCTCGGTGGGGAAGAGGGTGGGCGCCCTCTGAGTGACTGTTATTCTTTTCCTTTGGGTTCGTGTGGGAGGCACCATGCGGAATAGGCACATGTTCCAGTTGGCCTGTTGGACGGCGCCTGTTTCAAAAAAAAAAAAGTTTGTTGTTTGGAGTCCGATAGCATGGTCCGGTATAGGGGTCGAGCCGTCGCCGCGGCTGTGATGGAGTGGAGCGGTGGAGGACAGCTCTGCGAGGAGGCAGCGTGACCGCAACCGGTAGCTGACGGCCTGAGAGCTCAGCGTGTCCGGCTGCAGCGGAGCTGGTGCCTGCCTGTCCTGGTCGGTGAAATGGCGGAGCGAAGTGGCGACCTGAGGTCGCTGAGAGGAGCTGGGGATGAGCGGCGACTGCCATGTGACTGCTGGCACGCCCGCACTGGACTGCAGTTGTGGTTCCCCGAGTTGGCGAGTGAGCTCCTGCGGTGTGCACCCCATGTGTGTAGGCGGTACCTTGGACAGTTGTACTGGGTGGCAGAGTGCCGCACCAACGTTTGCCTGCAGCTGAAGGAGAGGCGATTGCCGAGGACGGCAATGGCTCGCGAGGGGGCTGTGTAACGTCGGTGCCTCGGACTGTGTGTTACGGCTCCTCACTGTTGCATGCTGGGGGATTCGGGGAAAACTTTGGGGTTGTTTTGTGTGTGTTTGTCTTTATTTACTGTTTATGTACGTGTTTTAGTGTAGCATGATTCCCCTTATAGTTCTACCTCGTGTGTGACCCTTCGTGTTGGTGTGGCTGCGTCTACCCCTGTGTGTGTAATGTATGAGTGTCTTTGACTTCCCTAGTGTGTTGTATGTTCTTGGTCTGTGTCCCTGCTCCCGAATCTAAGTCAGGGGTGGGCCAACTGCGGCCCGTGGGCTGGATCCAGCCCGCCAAGCACTTTCATCCGGCCCGCTGAGCATTTCATTTGGTTATCAGGCTGCTTGCTATTTTTTTCCTGTGATAGAGACGATGTTGGTTAGCTTTACTGCAAACTGCTTTTCACTCTCCTTAGAGAATGTTTTCAAAGTGTTTTCATCATAGAGATGATAGGCTTACTCTTAGTTATCTCCTATGCAGCAGATCTAACGTGAATGGTATGCGATCCAGAGAGAGCGGTTCCAGCTGGCTTGTCATTGTTGATAATTGATATCTCATTCTTATAAGAAACTTTTAAAAGGAAATCATGAAGGCAACAGTAGTTCCCACTACTGACCATTTAAAAACTATGAGAGGGCACAGCCATAGGTACAGCACTAGCCATAGCGGAGCAGGCAGAAGATCATTGAGAAATAAACGTGAATTGTTCTTAAAGCGACAGTGCACAATTTATACATTTGTTAAACAGCATCAAATTAGTAGTATTTTTTACTTTTGATACTAAATTATAGGCTATCATTTTTTATGTGTGTGTCGTGGGCAGCTATACAATATTATAGAGGTAGCCTATTACAGAACATCACAGAAGTATGTTCTGTAATACCTCTAGAACATCCTAGAGCTGCTATAGTATTTCTAGAGTAGTTCTTATAGTAAGCTACTTTTAGTATGTCCCAAATTACTAGTATTCCTAGTAAGTATTCCTATAAGATTACTATAATATGTTGTCCCAAAATACTATAAGATTATAGTACTTTTTCCTAAGGGAATGCTGTTTCAATATCACTGTCATCAATGTCGTTTTTTTCTGTATTGTAGACTAATGCTGATTCAATGCCTGATTACCATTGATTGATGGAATTGATTGATTGAATGCCATTGATAGAAAATCAACATCATACCAGTCATCTTGCTCCCGAGTAGTCACTGCTGTAATAGGCCTAAACTTCCTGGTTTGTGGCAGCACGTGTGAAGTTTCCTATGCATAAGTAACCTGAGCAGATCCTGTTCAATTAAACCGCATCAGCAAAGGCAGATTATTTGAGTATTTAAATTGCCTATGATGTAAGTCTCTGTTTGAAAAACCGAGCAGTTGAGAACATTTACATGCTCATGTTTATGTAAATTCGGGGCAACTCTGGCTCCAGGAAGATAAGGCTACTGGTGATGGTAGGCTCCAGACTGTACGGACAATGACATTGCTTTCTTCGACTGCTTTCCAGAGTTTTCAGAGACACTGAAAATGTCTGATTCAATGTCAAGTTTTTTACATATCGGGGATATTGTTTCCCTGTATGCGGAGGGTACAGTGAATGGATTCATAAGTACGCTTGGGTAAGTGGCTTTAGTCTACCTTTTATTATTGAGTTTGAGGTGATTTATTTGAACTGTTTTGAAGCCGTAGTGTGTTGGGTGGGTTCAAGCAGGTAGCTAGGCTCTGTAACCAACCAAAAGGGAATATTGACATTCCCGGTAATTTAATAGGAATTCGACTATGGCACAATTTATAGGGTCGTTAAAACATGCCATACCTGCCAGCCAAACTATTAGGCTACACTAGGTAAAAAGAATTCACGCCTACCAACAGGTCAATTATGCATCGCGTGAACCAGCTGACATGTTGAATGCATTGAATGAATTAGCCTAAAATTTGCCCAGTGTCTTTAAATGGCTTAATCACAGATAGCAAAATCAGATTGGCAGATAGCGGACCGCTGGTGCTAGGCTATGTCGCCGATGGCGTGCCACCTGTGGTCCGCCGTTGGACCACCATCTCTTTAAATTTAACTTGTCATGATGAATATTAAGAAAAGGTAATAAAATGATATATGGAGTATAACTGAACAAATGAAAACAATTTTAGTGGCAACATATTGGGCAATTTGTCTGCAACCGGCCAGAGAAAAGATGAGCAAAATGCCAGCGGACCGCCGTGCCCCAATGGACCGACAGTGGTCCGCCAGCCTCTTATCTGGGATGCTATGGTGTTGCTGTGAAATATAGGTAATAGGCCTACTGTTGCTAAACATAAAGCCGAGCACGCATAGGTTTAATGTTTCAGATTTTGGTGGCCTCCTATATCCTCGCCTAAAAAGCTAAAACCAATGCCTTCTGAAAGACTCCATTAGAACAGGTAGCCTTACAAAAATAGGTAGGCTACCTAAATAGGCTACATTGCAGTGTCACAGTATAGGGCCAAGTGTCTTGTGAGAGCTAGTGTACAGCAACTTCCTATGGCAGTTTATTTGCTGTCATTTACTATTCTTTGATTCTGTTTATGTAAAGCACATTGAATGGCCTCTTTATGGAATGTGGTATGTAAATAAAAAAATCAATTTGCATTGCCAAACAAAACATGTTGGGCTATAGGCTGGTGTATTCACTGACTTTTATTGTTTTATTCTGCCAAACTTGACGGTGGATATATTTTTGTTACTAACACCCTTAAACAAAAAATAAATGCAGTTATGGGACAAAAACCTGCAGTAAGCACAATGAATCAACAGTATCAAATTTGTTGCTTAATATGCTGATACAGCCTCATGTTTCCCCCCATTGCAGTCACACAGTGGCATATTTCCCAACATTACCTTATCCATGAGGCTACATTGTTAAATAGTGAAAACCCTGTTATAATCACCCACTTTGGATATTGGAGCTTACCAACTGTGCATCTTCAGTTTTAACTTGACTTGAAGTCATAATCCCAGAGCCTACTTCGTTTGAATCTGTCCATTTCTCTCCAATTTGACCAAAGTCATTCATACATTTGCACAGACGTCTGGCCTATTTTCGAGCAGCGTTTATATGCGCCTGTCTCTTGATTAATTTCTAATAGAGGCTGATATTGTTATCCCAGTCTCTCTACTGTATTCGAAACTGCAGGTGTCAGTCAAAAGCTTCGTTAGCATAGATAAATTGATATTATGAGAAGCCGCTGCCATTGCAACAAGTTTTTAAATTATGGATTTACACAGCTCAAGCACGTCTTGACTCTTTATAAACAAACCTAAAAGCAAAAGTGAAATTTTGTGAAGTAATTTTTTTGTTAGACTATGTGATGACGCCATTTTACTGTAGGCCTTCGCTATTCAGTTCACCATGCTTACGTTTTCAAAATCAAAGACTGGTTTGTGTTCTTTCTGGATTTAAATGTTTGAACAAGGTATGAAAACATTAGATATTTCCCGTAAACGTATGCATGATCATCGTACTGTGAAGAAATTTGTTGTTGATTCAGAGCACAGGCGGGTTTGTGCAGACAAGGCATAATAAGGAAGGTTTCTGCCAGATAAATTCATAGAATTAAGAGAGCAGCTGCTACAATTTTGCAAGTGAGCATAAACCTACTCTTCGGCCATCCCTAAACAATGCTGACAAGCAGAAACGGTTGCAGTGGGTTCAGGAATACATGAAGATTAATTTTCAAACAGATTTGTTTACGGATGAGTGCCGTGCAACCCTAGATGGTCCAGATGGATGGAGTAATGGATGGTTGTTGAATGGCCACCATGTCCCAACAAGGCTGAGACGTCAGCAAGAAGGTGGCGTAGTCATGTTTTGGGCCGGAATCATGGGGAGAGAGCTGGTAGGCCCCTTTAGGGTCCCTGACTGTGTGAAAATGACCTTGGCAAAGTATGTAGAGTTTCTGACTGACCACTTTCTTCCGTGGTACAAAAAGAAGAGCTGTGCCTTTCGTAGCAAAATCATCTTTATGCATGACAATGCACCATCTCATGCTGCAAAGAATACCTCTGGGCCATTGGCTGCTATGGGCATAAAAGGAGAGAAACTCATGGTGTGGCCCCCATCTTCCCCTGACCTCAACCCTATTGAGAACCTTTGGAGCAGGGATGGGCAACTTTGATGATGGAGAGGGCCACACAATTTTCTTGTCACTGTCAGAGGGCCAGATGTGATGGCGCATGTCCACCACTGGGATATCAGGAATCAGGAGTATTGAAAATATATACAGTAGCCTATGTCTGCACAGTTTATTAAACCAACATGCATTAATTTAATGTGTTCTATACTCAAATGCATGGAGCATCATCAAGCAAAAGATTTATGAGGGTGGGAGGCAGTTCACATCCAAGCAGCAGCTCTGGGAGGCTGCAAAGACGTTAAAGCAGAAACTCTCCAAGAACTCACAATGGATGCAAGAATTGTGAAGGTGATATCAATGAAGTGGTCTTATGTTAACATGTAACTTGGCCTGTTAAGATGTTTTTGATTGAAATAACTTGTGATTTAATTTAAATGACCACCTAATGCTGCAAATTCAACAAATGACTATTTTAGTTCTTCACAACCTATAAAATGTCTTGAAACTCTGCATAATAATTTGGAACAGGGCATTTGGAGTTTTTTTATATTTTTGATCATTGGGAGGTTTGTTAAATAAAACAAAATAAAATTTAAATTATACTCTTAACGGTTGATGACTTGAAAATTATACTGACTGTCATATGCATCAACTATTTAGGAACATTTGAGAAAAATGTAATTTGCATAATAATTTGGAACGCAGTGTAGACCCACAGATTTGCGCACTGTGGGTGTGACAGACGCGGGAATGGGAGAATACATGTAACACAGAGGTGTGTATCTGAAGTGCGTAAAAAAAAAACTTACACACGATTTACATGCAAATGGGAGAATTCCCCCCATTGTAATTACTAGTAAAAACATGTAAATAGGAGTAATATGTTGGAGTTTTTTGTCACTTTTGACAAAGACAAGTTGGTTATGACCACCTCAATGAACTATGCTAAGCTACAGTAGGCTAACGGTGGGTGCGTCAGACTGAGGGTGCATCCGACAGTTAAGAACGTATTACTCAACCGTCAATTCAGTATGTTCTTTATTAGTATAAGTATATATACTCTTTTGATCCTGTGAGGGAAATTTGGTCTCTGCATTTATCCCAATCTGTGAATTAGTGAAACACACTCAGCACACAGTGAACACAGTGTCTGCAACAACAGTGAGCTGCCTGCAACAACAGCGGCCCTCGGGGAGCAGTGAGGGGTTAGGTGCCTTGCTCAAGGGCACTTCAGCCGTGCCAATTGGTCGGTGTTCGAACCGGCAACCGGCAACCAAAGCGCTAACCAGTAGGCCACGGCTGCCCCATTAGGGGTGTCACGATTCTCCAAATTTAAAGTCAATTATATTACTATTTATGCATTTCACATGCTGGAAAGATGAATACAGTATGAATTTAAATTGGGTCATTTATGTAGTAAAAAATGTGAAATCAGTGCCTTCTTGACTGAGAAAAAGCTAAAAAATGTATTTTTGGCTCATGTCGATGAAAGCCAACAACTCCCAAAATTCCCTGCCCTTCACTGCTTTTCGCTGACCTGCGAAGCCACTCCCCAGGAAGTAGGCTACAAGCACACAGAGGGACTCATTAATGTAACATGTTGGCAGTAATAAGGATTCTAAAATTCAAATGGTCATTGTTTTATGTTGCACTCAATCTTGTAGTCATATCGAAGGTCCTGTTCTTCATACAAAAATCGCTATTTTGCGAACGTTAGCGGCACATTACCGCTCATAGCTGCCTGTTTGCACGAAAGCCACGCATTTGACATATTTTCATGTCGGATGCCCCGGCCACCCCGCCTCCTTCCCCTATTCATCTTCAATGTGTGAGACTTTCTCAGCAGCAAGCACACAGCGCCTGCAAAGTAAATAGGGTGCCCACTCCCCACACAGTGACATAGGATTGACTTGACGTGCAAATGAGTGATAGAAAACTGAGTAGCGCAAATTAAAGCTAAAAAATATTCAGACTTTTTTGCGAGCGCTTGTGCTGCCCTTGGCAAGATGCCGCCCTGGGGTGCGTTTTAGGATATGTTGTAAAATATTGAAGTTGTAGGATGTTGACAGGTTAAAACTTGATGTTTCACTTAAACCGTATGTTTATTTTGTCCCCTATGCCTGATGTTTCACTCATCCGGACCATGATGGAGGAATTAAACATTATGTCGTCAACCTTTTTTCCCAATTGAAATGACTATTTATCTAATAGGCTGCATACTCTAATGGAGCAACACTAAGGATAAGAAAATAAACCGCATCCAACATGAATTTGAACTTTTAATTAAAAAGAAATGGTCTATATATATGAACAATGTCAAAATTATAGCTCATCCTGAGCATCAACTGTTTCTTGATAGCCGCAGTAAGGCTACTGTCTGTTGGGAACCTTGAATCAGCTGATGTTCCGGACACAGGCAGGCAAAACAAGACAATTGCCTTTCCTCAGTATCTCACCTTCGGGATCCTCCTAAAATATGTCTCCTGGACACCCCTGTCAGTGCGTGGGCGCAAAGCTATGGTTCTCTACATACTGCTGTTTCCTTAGTCGATTCCGAGAGAGCATTGACACCACTAGTCCTCCCCAGTTAGCTTTCAAGCTTCAAAAGGTGTATTACTGCCACAGTTGTTTGAGAATGGAATTGCATCTCTGTCCGTCATTCTCAACAAGTTTGACACTGATGATTGATGGTACAGGGGCCATTCAGGGGCCAATTCGATTTCAGATGGGGCCAGGGCCCCTGTGGCCCTGCCCCTGTCGATACTGGCATCGGGGATGGGGCCGATACTGGGCCAATACGACTTGGTACTCGTAAAAATTCCCCAATACCACACACCGATACTTACAGTTTCCCCTAAATCATTGTAGCTGCTACGTTTTCGTGAAGCCTACTCGCGACACTTATTTCAGTCTTGCCACTTCAGTTCTTCACACTTGAAAAACATACAACTAGCTAGATTCATGTATCTGCTTTTGAATCTATGCAGCTAATGCTCTAGCACTTTTTTCTGTTTTCTGTTTAAACTATAGCTCAGCTAAACTTAACACTTAGTTAAGTGTAGCCTAGTTGTTGTCGTGCGTCGCTTGTGTGTTAATGTAGCTCTGTACTTCGCGCTAGTTAGGGATAAGTAGCCTAGCATAAAAAACAAACTCCGTGGAGTTTCCGTTTCAGTAGATAAATCTGATTTGCATAGTGTTTTGTTAGCACACATTTATACTGAGAAATGTTACCTTCCCTGCCTTTATTTCAGTCCAGATCATCACGTTCGTTGGATCATTATGCTCCAAGACCAAAGTCAACGCCCAATTCACTTCTACTGTAGCCAAAGTCATGAGCAACAGGCAGATGCAAGACATAGTGTGTGAGAAATCACCACTTTATTTAATGGCCAATAGTTAGACAATGCACAAGTCACTAAATCTGCTTTGGCAGCAATCAGTAGGCGGCAGAAGCATCTTCTCTCTTTTCCTCTTGCTAGGTGGCCGTTCACTCTACGTTCTTAAAGGAGCCACACCAATTTGACAAAGGTCTCTACAGTAGGATCACTTACCTAAATTAACATCTTCCCTCTGGAAACAGATTTAATTTGTTCATGACTGGCAGGACGTCTGAGAGGGTAAAGGCCAGGGCAAATAATCCATATTTGAAGAGTTCAGATGCAAAACCCTCTAAATCCGTCTGACCACTTTTCTTTTAAATGAGCATTTAAAATCAGGCTCCTATTGGTTTTTGCCTATAAATCGATATTTCAGACCAGGAAGAGAGTGGTATTTAGTGGGTTTTGAAGTTAAATTATTTGACTAACGTATACTTTGTGTGGAGAGCATCCACTCACCATCTTTATCTAATTTTTGACGTAGGTGGCATTTAGAGGCTTTTGCACCTGAACCCTTCATTTTTGAATCTGTCTGCTTTCACTACATCAGTACTACCTGATGGGCAACACAGTGCACTTGAATAGAAAATACTCTCCCTTCTCAAGAGGAAGCGCATTCCAGAGTGCACACCCATCATGACACTGGTTCCGTCAGATCCCAGACCTGTCACTTTGCTGATATCTAAACCACACTCCTTAAGAGCATCCACCACCTTATTGTAAATCCACTGCGCTGTCCCTGAGTTAAGGTCATAATTACTAAGGAAACTTCCAAAAAGGTCTTGTTTTCCAATTTTGTACAGTATCAACTTTTTGTTACTTTAATGTTCACAGATTCATCAATTATTAGAGCACTTTAGTGACTTCTTCAGTATGTCATTTAGCTCTTCAGTCAGAGTTTTCTACAGTGCGATTCCATTTACAGACTCATTATGTTAGTATAAATTTGCATCACTTTCAAAATCAGAATTCAATGAATTCTATAAATCTGTCAACCCAAAAAACTAATGTCATGGGAGATCATGTGTAGCCACCACTTTCAACTGCGATATTCACACGTTATTTCTAGATTTAGTGGCGATGTCACAGTGCCGCCTCATGGATTTTTTCTGCCTGGTCAAAGTAATTGCAGGTATGTACTTACAGCGGGGAAAATAAGTATTGAACACGTCAACATTTTCCAGTAAGTAATACTTCCAGTGAGGTTATTCACATGCATTTTTCACCAGACATTAGAATTAACTTAGGTAATCCACACATATAAAAAAATCAAAACATTAATGTCCATAAGTAGAGTTATGAGTAAAAAAGTGGAATGGCACAGGGAAAAAGTATTGAACACGCTAAGAAAAAGCAGTACACAAAGACAAGGAACAAGCTGGAATCTATAAGTAGTTAATAAGTAATTATCCCTCCTATCTGTGCAAATTAATATAAGCTGGGTTAGTACATATTAATGGGCTGTAAAAAGGTTTTTCGTTACCAAGGTGTCACACAAGAAACATTTCATGATTGGTAAAAGCAAAGAGCTCTCCCAAGACCTTCGCAACCTTATTGTTGCAAAACATTCAATGGAACTGGTTACAGATGCATTTCAAAACTTCAGAATCATCCAGTAAGCAGTATTGGAGCCATTATCTGCAGGTGGATCACTGCATTATTAACCGGCCATGCACAGGATCTCCTCGCAAGATTTCTGACCAGAAAGTCAGAAGGATAGTCAGAAGAGTAGCCCAAGAGCCAGGGACCACTCGGAGAAAGCTCCAGAAAGACTCGGAGGCAGCAGGTACAATTACAAGAAAATTATAGGTGATTCACTCCACCGCCATGGCCTCTATGCACCTTCACCCTGCATGACTCATGACTTCGACATGTCGAAGCTCATTGAAAGTTTGCTATACAACATTTGGACAAGCCTATGAAATACTGATAGAAGGTATTCTGGTCAGGCGAGCGCAAAATTGAACTTTTTGGATGTCATACTACACACCATATTTGGAGGAGAAATGGCACTGTGCATCACCCTGAAAATACCATACCAACAGTGAGGTTTGGAGGTGGAGGCAACATGGTGTGGGGCTGTTTTCTTTGGTTAAATGGGGTGGGGGTCTGCCAAACCTGTCAACTGATTGTCTAACCTGTCAGATGACGCACTTATCAGCTGGCTGTCATACCCGTCAGCTGATTATCTAATGCAGCTGACGTACCTATTAGTTGGCTGTCAAACCCGTCAGCTGATTGTCTAACGCGTCAGCTGACGCACCTATCAGCGGATGCGGGAACTTTTGAATGACTTTAAATGGGGTACGAGAAGAGGAAAGAAGGGTGAAAAATGTTCGGGGAGTCTAGGCGAGACCTGAGATATCGGCCGACTGGAACATAAAGCTAATTGTGGAAATAGCTAAAAGCCACACCGCTTTAACGGACGACAAAGGGCCTAATGCGATCGTTGCCGCGTTGGAAACCGGTAAGGCTGATCTATTTTTGGGTTGCTGAGGTTGTGTCGCGGACACAACGTGCTTTTTCATCTCATGGTACTGGCTGACTTCATACAGTTGAAGGAATGATGAATGGAGTCATTTTGTACTGGGAGAATCTTGCCATCCACCAGGATGATGAGGATGAGACATGGCTAGACCTTCCAGCAGGACAATGATCCAAAGCATTCAGCAAATGAAACTCAATTAGTTTCAGAGAAAGGAAATTGAGGCTCTGAACTTGAATCCAATTGAACAGTTTTGGAAGTTAACTAAAGATCAGGATTCACAAGAATCTTCAATATTAAAGCAACACCAAAGAGTTTTTTGTACCTTAAAATAATGTTTCCAAAATCGTTTCAGTGGTTCATCAACTCGTAACAGGGTGAACGGCACTTTCTGCATTTGCTTCGCGGCCCTCTATCGGCTATAACCGCACTATGTAAGTTTGCCGGATCGGGTAGCGGTTCTGTAGTTTGATGGAATGAGACATGAAAAACTACAAATTTGACTTGCATCCGATGTCGCAATACATCGTACTTTCATAAAATCATGCAACACATTATACCTTGTCTGTGGACATTGTTATTGGCAAAGCTGGTGCTGGATAAACAAATAGTGCATGCGACAGAGGAAAAGTTCTTTGGTGTTGCTTTAAAAGACTATCTGTTTAAAAGCATGGGCCAAAATCACACCTGAATACTGCGACTGATTAGTTTCGTCATACAGGAAATGCCTTGAAGCTGTCATTACAAATAAAGGCTTTTCCACAAAGTATTTGAGAAATTTCAGTAGGCGTGTTCAATACCTTTTTCCTGTGTCATTCCACTTTATTACACATAACTCTACTTATGGACATTAATGTTTGGAGTTTGTCATATGGGTGGATTTACGGAGTTAATACTAATGTCTGGTGACAATTTCATGCAAATGGCCTCATTCGAAGTATACTTACTGAAAAAAATGTTGACGTGTTCAATACTTATTTCCCCAGCTGTAGATGACTGACTACAGTATGTTTTTCAAATTGATGGACCCTTTAGTGAAACCATTCCTTTTACCAGCTGTCTTAAAGATAGTGCAGAACATTTTATCGACACCATCCACCTTTTGTATTTTTCTTGCCATTTTTTTATTGAACACCTTTTTGAGTTTTTTTGAGGACTCAAGGACTCAGTTGCTAACTCCTCTTTAGCTTGGTGCTTGCTGGCCTTGGCTGATGTAAAAGGAGTTTCATCATTTACATTTGTCTTGGAAAAACTGCCCAAGGGATGTCTGTTTCGACATTTTGGTTGGTAGACAGCAGTCGGTCTAGCGATAGCCTAATGTGCGTCTGTGTCATGCAGTCATAACGTGTTTGTGCACAATCAGTCTGGGGTGTATGCACAAGCTTTAGAGACACCTGTGTTTGTTTTCCATGGTGTTTGTTGAAATAAAATTACTTGACATAATGACTTAATGCAAGTCTCACTGAATTTATTGCTTGCTCACACATGCATTGATGTTCTCCTGTTGCACCATACCAGAAAGAGACTGGGGGAAGGGTGGCATCCCAAGTTAAAGTCCAATTGTGTGGGCATAAGCCTCATGCCACACCTAAACTAAACCTGTGGGAAGATGGAGAAAATATAAAAATTCAGTAAATTGTTACTGTGGGGAATCTCTGGGAAACACTAACCCTGCTACATATGTTTAAGTACATCAAAGAAACATCTCTGATATAATTTGAAGTGACCCAATGGTGAGACCCAATTCATTTGTGTGCATGTACTCTCCAGGCTTGTAGATGACCGCTGCGTAGTTGAACCAGCAGGAGGGGACCTTGAAAACCCTCCAAAAAAGTTCAGAGGTATGTATGTATGTATGTATGGATATGAGTGTGTGTGTGTGTGTGTGTGTGTGTGTGTGTGTGTGTGTGTGTGTGTGTGTGAGTATTTACAGTGCATAGGGAAAGTATTCAGTGCGTCACTTTTTCCACATTTTGTTATGTTACAGCCTTATTCCAAAATGGATTCAATTGATTTTTTCCTTAAAATTTTACACATAATACCCAATAATGACGACCTAAAACGTTTGTTTGAGGATTTTTGCAAATTTATAGAAAAAAAGAAAAGAAAGAGAAGAAATCACAGTACATAAGTATTCTCAGCCTTTGCGATCAAGCTCAAAAAAAGCTAAAAAAAAAGCTCAGGTGCATTCCACCAGGTTTCCACTGATCATCCTTGAGATGTTTCTAATTGGAGTCCACCTGTGGTAAATTCAGTTGATTGGATTTGGAAAGGCACACACCTGTCAATATACAGTAAGGTCCCAAAGTTAACAGTGCATGTCAGCCCACAAAACAAGCTTGAAGTCGAAGGAATTGTTTGTAGACCTTCAAGACAGGATTGTCTCGAGGCACAGATCTGGGGAAGGGTACAAAAACATTTCTGCTGCTTTAAAGGCCCCAATGAGCACAGTGGCCTCCATCAGTGGTTAATTTGTCAAGTGGGAGGTCCCGGAACGCAGAGGGGGGTGGGGGGTGGATCCGGCGACTCAACACTGGGGTTGGAGGTAACGGAACCAAAAAAAAAATTACACCGCCTACGTAGCTTCTCTGACTAAGACAAATGCTGTGTGTGTACATCAGGGAAATGCTGCACACTGCATGGGTGTAAAAAAAAAAATACACTGCAACAATCGTTTTCACAAGCAGCAATTATCCATCAGACTATTAAATTAGCCAAACATGAACATGCAAACAGCAACAGGCTACCTGTGGGACTTACATAGAAATTAAACCATATCTATATATATATATATATATATATACACTGTAACAAGATTCTGTGATTTTCACAGCATCACTGCTGTTTTTGAGAAAAATGTGTACTGTATTTGTGAATACAGTATGTTGCTAATGGTTTAAGCTATGAATTATGGTCAATTATGGTCAAACTACAGTAATAAAAAAATTTGCTGCGAATCATAACACAATAATAAATCTGACTCCTCCCTCACTTGTCAGCTTTTTGAACATTTTGAAAAACATGGCGGGAAAATCAGTTGGGGTTTTCTGTTTTCTTTTGCACATAAATACTGGGTTAAGCTCCCGATAGCAAGGTGACATTGATATTATGTTGATTTTCCATCCAAATCATCATTTTGAAAAGATATTGAAAAGTCATGGATTTATGGTTTACTGGGAAATTTTGACGGGGTAATTTAAACGTGCACCGCGCGACGACATTTGAACTGTCCGGCGGGAGATCATTTTTGAGCAACAGTTCAGTCAGTCAGACCAACGGTGTTCGGCACTCTGTCAAGTTCGCAGCTCCACCTTAATGGTAAGCAAGCATTTATTTATGTAACGTTAATGTTTCATTGTGAAATTGTACTACATTAAATTCGGGCATGTGTACAGTCTATGTACGTTGTACTGTCTAACTTACAAACTCATCCATGCTTGTTGGATCAACTAAGTAAGTAGAAGCTAAAGTTAGGCTAGCTATCATAGTTGCTGTTGCTATGACGGTGGCATTAACGTTAATGTTTTATGTTACGTTAACGTTATGGCAGTCTCATTTATATTAGGCCTACCTTAGTTCTAAGTAAGTTACAGTTTATTATATTCATATAATTTATATAAAACATTCGCTAGTAGCAAAGATTGTTAAGGCGGAGCAAGATATTTCATCAGGAGCCACTTCCGGGAACCCGGATCGCACGAGGGGGGGGGTCAAAATCCCCCTTTATGCAGAGCAGAGGCAGCGACTGCTCCATTGAAGTCTATGAGCATAGCTCAGAATTTCACCACATATGCTAAGGTCTTGGTTCTATAGAGTTAGGAATGTGAATTTCGGGCACATTTTCATGATCCTCAAACCCTTCTGAACATTTCAGGTACATTTTTAGCATTTTTGAGCAATCCAGTCTGGAGAAAATCAACCTTATATCAGGTGTCGCCGGTTATTTCTGCCGCTGCTGTTGGCCGGTTGCAACTTACGCTCGTCAATACGTCATCGACACGCCTCTTTATGCAGACAGGATTCGATCCCCATTTCGCGCCCATAGACATGAACTATGACGAAGTATCTTACTCCGCCTTAACAATCTTTGCTAGTAGTGCTAGGCCTAGTATGTTACTGTCACAATGTTAGGCTGAAGATGATGTGCTGCTGGTTAACGTTAACGTGGAGGTTTAGCTGCTACCAGCTAACTTATGTAACGTTAACTCCTCGTAATCATGTACGGTTTTGTGAGTTTAATAGGCTAACTTTAGCAATATTGATATAAGGTAACTTTAAGTCACATCTGACTATCATTAACCGTTGTTCGGACGAACAGCGCGAATGGCTGTTGCTGCAAGCAAACATCATCAATGAGCTCACCCAGCTGGCTAACGTTAAATATACCTTGCGAAACTGAGTTATGCTAACACCATCTTCAGCCTGGCATTTTGACCGTAAACTCAAAAAAACATGCAGTATATATATACATGATTATTCTAAACTTTAACTTGTAAGTAGCCTTCAGTTTCAGTTGAACATTGTTATCTAACACTGTTTATCTTTTTTTCTTCTATTTCTGCTAGGTGCTGCTTCACTCTGCTACTGGTGGTGGATCAGGCTGACTGCAACCGTTGGTCTAACGTTGGGATGCAGCACACGAGAATTTCTAAACGGAAAAACAGTGAATAAATGTACTTGCTTTTCAAACTGATAACAAGTTGTCAATGGTTATTTATGCAAGTTTGTGTAGCTAAACCATACCTAGGCCTAGCCAAATTTATCCTGGCTGTAGATAAAGCAGGATATGAATTTCCCAAAATTACTGTATATAATATTACAGCACTGGTATTACTACTGTACTTAGTTACAGTATGATCCATAAGTACTGTGATTAAAAATACGGTAGACAATTCAATACTGTATACATTACAGCACTGGTAGTACTACTGTAGTTTGCATTTACAGTATCAGGCATAGGTACTGTGATTTCATATACAGTAGGTGTACTGTAGAGTGAAATACAGCAACTTGCTGGTTATTTAAACTTTTTACAGTGTAGGCTATATTGCAATAATGACCAGACCACCCAATAATCAACACAAACACAGCATGGAATAATTGTGATTTCTTTGTGCGTAGCCCTCTGCCAGCGCTTCAATGTTGCACTTTTGTGCCGCTTTCTGGAACGGATAGGCCACCTTGAAGGTGCCGCTCCGTCTGGTAGGCTATAGTGCCATCTGATATTCTTTTCAAACTACGACACCGTTGCATATCTAACTCCAAAAGCATATCAGGTACACAGGTTTTGCATTTGTGAAACTGGGTAAATGCCAAGTTTTCTTTCCATTACTCTTCCATTCCATTGCTCTACGTTCGCAGTAAAACCCTCTTTAGACTTTTTGACCAAGACATTTTCTCCCAGTTCACCACACTCTGCGCACTAATATTTCTTGTAGGCAAACAATAAACATTGTAACATTGTCAGTGTCAAAGGGTTAGTCAATCAAGTATACTGCTCAAAAAAATAAAGGGAACACTTACAGTTAAAACACATTTTTTAAAACACATTTTTTGAAACCTTCCACCCCTTTCTCCATTCTCAAACTACATTCACAGAATGTCTGACAGTTCTTCCAAAATAAAACACTCGCCTCAGAAGTTTTACTTGCGCTCAGAACCAAACAGTTTCAGAGTACTGATCCAATGTATGATTGAAGTGTTCCCTTAATTTTTTTGAGCAGTATATGTAACCTGCGTTGTGTTGAACCTGCGCGATTCAGCCCTGCACACGCCCGGACTTGAACACGCGAACAGCAGCACCTCGGATCGGGAGGCGAGCACGCTAACAATTGAGCCAGTAGCCCAGGCTACTGGCTCGCATGCCAGCAGCACTCTTGAGGCGTCGGGGAGTGAGGCTTACCACCGTTCCACAAGCACAGCTAAGCTAGCTGGCATCCGTTACACTAACCCCCCTAAACCTCACTCCCGATCCGGGTCACGGCACCAATGTAACCTGCGTTGTGTTGAATCTGCGCGATTCAGCCCTGCACAAGCCCGGACTTGAACACGCGAACAGCAGCACCTCGGATCGGGAGGCGAGTGCGCTAACAATTGAGCCAATAGCCCAGGCTACTGGCTCGCATGCCAGCAGCACTCTTGAGGCGTCGGGGAGTAAGGTTTACCAACGTTCCACAAGCACAGCTAAGCTAGCTGGCATCCGTTACATATAGTTAAGAATAAAAGTAAGAGACTTTACTTCCAAAGAAGTAATTACAATAGGCTAGGTTAAGTTATAGCTTAGGCTACATCAGGCCCGGTGTTAAAAAGTCCATTGCCAAAATTATTGTAGCCTAATTTAGGGCATTTACTATTACCAATATTGAAAGGGGAGATAAAACAGAGTTAATCAAGACCATTTTTTTTTCACAAGTTCGTTTTATCCATTCTCCGACCAGAGCTGCGTTATTAGGCTATATATCGGGCATGCGGCCCGTCATCTATTGGCCATGAAAAATACTGCCCTGTGGCCAAAGTTACTTGCTGACCCCTGCTCTACACCTCGTGTCCAGTGCAGTTCAATGTCCTTTCACAATCCATGACCTCACGTATGGAAAAGGGTTAAAGTGGCGGGCCGTCAAGGCATTTAGGCGATTCATTTTTCATAGTGACACAGGAGGTGCCGGATCCAACGTCTGAGGTGCATGAACATGTTTCAGCTCAAATTAAGCCCGGGCCTTCATCATCCGTAAATGGAAGAAGTTTGGAACCACCAGGACTCTTCCTAGAGCTAGCTGTCCCTCTAAACTCAGTGATCGGGGGAGAAGGGCTTTAGTTAGGGAGGTGACCAATAACCCGATGGTCTGTAGAGAGAGGAGAACCTTCCAGAAGGACTACGCTGCAGCACTCCACCACAATGCTGCAGCACTCCACCAATCAGGCCTGTATGGTAGAGTGGCCAGAGGGAAGCCACTCCTTAGTAAAAGGCACATGGCAAACAACCATGAGACAAAGATCAAACTCATTGGTGTGAATGCCAAGCGTTGTTTGGAGGACACCAGGCAGCGCTCATCACCTGGCCAGTACCATCCCTACAGTGAAGCATGGTGGTGGCAGCATCATGCTATGGGAATGTTTTTCAGTGACAGGAACTGGGAGACTAGTCAAGATTGAGGGAAAGATGAATGCAGCAATATACAGACATCTTGGAAGAGAACCTGCTCCAGAGTGCTCTTGACCTCAGACTGGGGTGACGGTTCACTTTCAACAGGACAACGACCCTGAGCACACAGCCAAGATATCGAAGGAGTGGCTTCAGGACAACTATGTGAATGTCCTAGAGCAGCCTTTCTCAAACTTCTTTGACCTGAGGCCTGGTCATGGCAGACTTTGAGGTCATAGGGTCCACCTACACGACCCACCCCCCAATCATATTATCATTATCACAATTATTATTGTTATGCAATATTGTTTATTATACATGCACTTCAAAGCAGTCAATGTTTAAAGTGCTAACATGCACATCAGAGGACTTCTTTACTAATGTAAAATAGATGAGTACAATTACTTTTGCATGCTTGCATACTGTACTTCTCAAAACAACAGCAATTATATGGGTGCCATTGTTTTGGGATGGTTCCCCCATGCAAGCATCATGCACTGGTAAGTAAATGGAGAAAATGTTGACATGCTTTTTAATGTGATCTAATTTGAATGTCTGAATGTAAGGATTCAGAAAACAATACCAGTTATTACCGTGCATGAAAATGCACTGTTCTATTATTCGACTTCTTCTTCTTCTTCTTCCTTCTTCTTCTTCTTCCTACCAAATTTCTGCATCTAATTCAACTTCAACCGTTCAATGTAGAAACTCTGTTCAAACTTTGCAACGTAGGTCTTGAAAAGGACACTTGTATTTTTCGGTTGTGTAAACTTTATACTTTTTGTGATATTAACATAAATCAAGCTCATTTTTCCCCATAGACTTTGCATAGTCACTATGACATCACGATGGGCTAATCAAACTGATTTGCACCTGTATCAACTGACAGCTGCTCAACTAGACCCCCTCACAGAGCCAATTAACGACTTAGAATGCAATCAACTGCGCTCTCTCACTGACTGCAGCAACTTCAATGGAACCTCTTCTCTGTCTCTCTCCATTGAACTGGATAGCTCACTTTTCTCTTCCCCACTTTCTTTCACTTCTTTTTCTTCACTTCATCCCTTAAACTATCTGTCTATCAACATCCAATAAACTATCTACCTATGCACACTATTAAATAATTTAGCTATTTAAACTACTCAATTTGAACTGTTCAGCCATTCCAACTGTCAGTTGTCATCAACTATGACTCCCGCCAAAATATTTTCTCTGCCTAAAACGGTTTAAAAATAAAAGTCCTCACTAAAATAATTCCCTATTAAATAATTTAACAATTTAAACTATTCAACTATTTAACTGTTAAGCTATTAGTTAGCTGTCAGTTGTCATCAACTATGACTCCTGCCAACTGTTTCCTCTGCCCACAATTGTTTTCAAATAAAAGTTTGTTTTGCATTTTATGTTAATGTATGTTTTTGCGTCCAATTCAGCTTCAACTGTTTAACGTACAACGGTGCAACTCACCGAGTGGTTAGTGGTGTTCCTTGATGTTCCAAAACAAGTAGCGTAGCGAAATACAGTATCTGTCGGGTTTTATTTGGCATTTTGTAAAATCCCATTGATTTCTGTTGGAAGACTCATTGCACATTGATATTACTGTGTCACCGTCTATTAGCTTGTTTCCATCCAACTCATGCGAATTAGTGATGCGCATCCGTGGTAATGCGCATAAATTAAATGCGCATTAGTCAGCGTTTCCAACACCTATTGATTCTAAGTATTTTGGGACACTTTGCCTATGTTGAGTGAAATGGACGCCCTCCTCTCTGCGGTCGGAATAGCCTAGGCCCTATAGGCCTAATTAATTCCTTCATTTTGAAAATATTTTGTTTAATATTGATTAGAAGGAGAAGGCGGAGAATGTTTATATTGCGCAATCGGGTGTTGGCAGCTTCCCATCGCCGGAGACCGCCATACACTTGGGAATGACCAAGGTCTCGGCAGTTTTTTTGTCAAATTTGGCACTTCACTGTAGAGCTTAATTTCTATCATTTCACGTGGGCTCGGGCTTGCGCGGTAGGCTAAATGAGCGGTCAGGTGATGCGTTTCGGTTAGCTGCGAGAAAGATGCAGAAATGGATGCTTAGGAGGTGAAACAGAGGCTGGCCTCTTGTGACTGGCGTTTTAGTTGCACCGGCAAAGAAAGCAGTCTAAGGTGTGAAAAAGTTTTGATCATGTGCATAATGAGAATAATGAGCCAGTGGTTATGTAAAATCCAAAGGATGCAACATTCTGTAGAACGACAGGGAATTCGTCGCTGATAAGGCATGTTGATCAAAGCTGTCAGTGCCCATCAGGATCACGTTTGTTAGGCTACAGCAACAAAATCAAACCCTGCAAAGGTGAAACAAATGGTTACGGAGAAGAAATGTGTCAGCTTTCGCTGTAAAGACATTAGGCCTTTTAATATTGTAAATGGCGAGGGGTTTGAAAAGCTGGCGCAAGAACTAATTAATGTCGGGGCTGCGTATAGGAGGGTTCCCGCAAACTTCAGAATGCTGAGAGGACTTGGGCTATTTTATTTCTTTGTTCCAACCTCCAAGTGGCCTAGGCTACGTTAGTCGTGAATAAATGATGTCAAATGTTACTCATTCTTGACAAAAGGCAAAAGAGCTGCGTGCGTGCGGACATTTGAATAATGTCGGGCTGTAAACGGGTTCGGGCTTTTAAAAAGCTGTCAGTCTCTGGCTCGGTCAGGGATCGGGCTGATTTCTGTGGGGCTCGGGTCTTGTCGGGCCTAAATTGTAAGGCCCGATTATAGCTCTTCTTCACTGACCAACAGTGGGTGGAGACCTTTAGATTCACAAGTCAGGGTTTGAAGAATTATGACGAATGATAGACCTGCTGTTGCCCCGAGTAGGCTACTCGTTGTCAGATGCCTATCCCAACAAACAAGCCATCTCATCTATCTATTGCAGGAACGTCTGTCTGTCTGTCTGCGTGTCGTTGGTCCGTTTGATTTCAAACTTGGCAGGTGTCTTGCTACTGGCATGAGTAGTGTCTTGCTACTGGCATGAGTAAGTCCAGTGCATAGTTTGACATTGTTTGGATATAAAAAGCTAAATATATCGTTATATGTCGGTAAAAGAAGCATGTTGGCTTTCTCTTTAAATGCTTAGCTGGAATGATGTTTTTCCCTATCATCCTATTGTTAAAGCAGGCATACCTGCGGGCATGTAATCGGGCTACAGGTTTTCTACAGGAATGGCATGTTTGAACGGGCACTGCACTAGTTGTATAAACTTGCGATGTGTGCCGATCGAGTTTTTGGCGAAAACTTTAGCGTCAGCAAAACAATTGTGCACCGATGTGTGTATTCAGTTTGTTTTATTCTACGGAAACAAGCAAGAGAACACATCAAGTTGCCTAATGTTATAGGGAAGCGCCAGAGATTGCTGAGATTCTCTGAAGGTTACGTCATATGATGCGAATAAACCGCTTCCATTAACTTTATTCGCATTTTACCTTATGTGCATTGAGAGTTAATCCACCCCCCTCTAGCGAATCAAATATAGATGCGCATTAGGATTTTTGATGCGCATTTCACATGTTTACAACCAGAATTTCTTATTCGAATAGATTAAATGCGCATTAGGAAGTTGGATGGAAACACGCTATATGCTTCAGGCTCAAATATTGAGCGGAAGTTTATACGCGGTTGTAAGGTGTTCCACAATAGCAAATAAGACGGCTGGAAATCATACATTGCGCCGATATATTTGATTTTAATAATCAACGAACACCACTAACCACTCAGTGAGTTGCACAGTTTTGAAAACGAATGTTAAGGGTTGTTTTAGGACATGTTTGAGCATGCCTGTAGGCAGCCACTCTGACTAATCAAAGGCGATTCAAAACGAGTCAGAAAAGTCGAGACGGGACCAATCGTCAAAATTTCGGTGTCCACCACTCTAGTTCATCCAAAACAAACCAGAAAAGGGACTCAAAGGAAAATTCTGGTATTTAGCACTTTAACAAAAATCGAGTTTATTTTTCCTCATAGACTTTGCATTGGCACAATGACTTCACACTATGAAATCATTAAATTGATTTGCACCTGTATCAACGGCCAGCTGCTCAACTAGGTCCCCTCAAAGAGTCAATTAAGCTGACTGCACCTGTATCAACTGCTTTCTGCTCAACTGCGTCTCTGTGCCTCTCCATTCTACAAGGATATAAGGCACATTCCATCCAACTTTTTATCCATCCATCTTCAAACCATTTACTCATCCACCCATTAAACTATCTATCAACATCCATTAAACAATCTGCCTATCAACATCCAATAAACTCTCTGTCTATCAATATCCATTACACTATCTACATTCAAGTTTTAAACTATCTACTCTGTCTCAGGCTTTAAGCATACAATCTGGCTCTCTTGAGACTACAGGTCCAACTGTTTAAAAATAAAAGTCTGCACTACAATAATTCCCTATTAAATAATTTAACCGTTTAAACTACTCAACTTTTTAACTGCCAACTGTCAGTTATCATCAACTATGACTCCTATGACTCTCGAACTGTTTCCTCTGCCCACAACTGTTTCAAAATAAGTTCTCACTACTTCTAGCAAACATTAGCTAAGTAACATGATTAGCATAATTAGCATGGTTAGCATAACTGCTAGCAAACATTGCCTAAGTTAGCTGAGTAACACTGTTAGCACAGTTAGCTTGTTCACATTGTCAGCATAGTTAGCTTTGTAGCTAAGTTAACTTTCATAACACTGTTAGCACACTGTTAGCATAGTTAGCTAATTAGTAACATTAGTTTAAAATTTTACTTCAGCCATTCCAACTGTCAGTTATCAGCAACTATGTACCTATACACAGCCATTAAACTATCTGTCTATCAACATCCATTAAACTATTTGCCTATAAACATGCATTAAACTATCAACCACTTTATCTACATTCAACTTTTAAATTGTCTACTTTTAAACTATTAATTTTTTATTAAGCTTTGCAACCACCATGTCTATCCTAGCATCACCTTAGTAACCATCTCTGCATTATCTATTTTAACTACACATGATATTTTACATCACAACTGTTGCATTTTCATGCACTGGTAATTCCTCGGAATTACATTTTCTAGTTATGTATGGTAATCGGCGGAACAGATAGGCAAAAATCACTACTCTGGAGATCTTTAACAGGACGAAAAATTAGGCTACAATAGCTTTTGGCTACGTTATATTCAAATTTGACTATACACTCAATGCTAAACAGTGAATTTTCCAGTCTCTGCTGTGTTTTATGGAAGTTGCAAAAATACCACGTTCTATTAAATGTCATTACTTTGTAGCCTTCCGACCGGTTGAAGCAGAGCTTTGTTACCAATGTTACGAGTGGTTTCTCTTGCACAGGAGTGCACACCCATGACGCTCATACCACCACACTTAATTGTATGTCTGTTTGATGACACCAAATTAGCAAGTATTTCCTCTTGACTGCAGAAACATTTTTCTTTTTCTGTTAGTCCGCGGTTCCTTGATCAATTGCGCAGAAAATTATCATATGAAGCACAATTTTACTCTGCGGCTCCGCGGACTAGTCTCCACGTCACCAGTCCGCGGCCCTTAGTTTGAAAAACGCTGTCCTAGAGTGGCCCAGACAGAGCCCAGACTTAAATCCATTGAACATCTCTGGAGGGATCTGAAAATGGTTGTGCACCAATGCTTCCCATCCAACCTGATGGAGCTCGAGAGGTTCTGTTAAGAGGAATGGGCGAAACGGGCCAAAGATAGGTGTGCCATAACCTGACTTCGCCAGATGAATTTCGTTCCGCCTAGCTCCGCTCATCCATCTGGGATCGATCCATTTGAGTGGTGTTTCAGAAGGCTGGGCCTTATCAAAAATCCTTGCATATGATTGGATAAGCCACTTGTCCGTCATCTATTGACGTGCTACTTCAACCACTCACATCAAAGCCAACCCGTGACGCTGAGAACAGTCTCATAGACGCTTCTACGCCACATCTATGAAACTCCCGCCCTGCGTCCTGATTGGCTCTACCATAAAATCTGGTGCCGAAATCACTCTTAACAGAAGCGATCCCAGATGGATGTGAGTGGAGCTAGGCGGACCTAGGCGGAACGAAATTCATCTGGCGAAAGTCAGGTTAGGTGTGCCAAGCTTGTGGCTTCATATTCCAAAAGACTTGAGGCTGTAATTGCAGCCAAAGGTGCCACAACAAAGTATTGCACAAATACTGTGAATACTTAAGGTTATGGTATTGGTATTTAGCAGACACTTTTGTCCAAAGCGACATACAAATAACAACAATACAACAGTTAAATTTAAGGCGAGACACTACAGGTGAATAGGGTAAAAAATGTAAAACACATCAAATGGAGACTGTATTTTTCGTTGATCAATCACTACAGAGCTTGTTCTGGTATACGCTATAGCCCCAAATCGCAAACAGTGGATTAGCTAAGGGACATGAACGAAACGCTTCCCAAATAGTATTTTTTTAACCAGTAATATTGTTCAAAACAGCATCAAACCTCGTCAGTAGCTTGCTCAGGGTCCCTACACATAAAACGAAGCCCCAACAACGTAGTTGGCGAACCCGGAGTTTATTACAAAAGACTGTTAAGAACACTTACCAACTGTCCCCCTACCAGCTACAGTGGGCAGTGCTTCGACTTGGCCAGCTTCCCTCGCAGTCCGCGCGCGGGATCACGCTGTATCACGCAACTTTAATTTGTATTTTTTCAGTGACGCTGCAACGACGCTGCAACAACCCAAACAACTGGCAGATCTCTCAAGTGAGCAGGGTGTCTCGTAAAAAGAAATGGAGCCTGGAAAACCCTACACAGACTTCACTACAGACTTTAGCAGACAGGTTTAGAAATAATTTAATAGCCAGAAATATGCCTGCCCTGCCCTAATAAAGAAATATTTGGTTAACTGCGAGTGAGTCCCGTTTGCAGTCGTAGAAGAAACGCAGGACAAATTAAACATTCTGGTTTTCTCCAAGTGCAACGATGATAGACGGACATCATTTGGACAAAATATAGAGCATATTAACCTCCGTTGCTGAGCCAAATGCCTTCCTGTTACATCCTGTTATCACGCGATATCAGGCGATAAACAATTTTTGATGGTCACAAGTTTACTTCATTAGGGACTGTTCGTTATTTATTTAAGGGGCTGCCGGAGGAGTTTTGGGAGCATTAGTCCAAAAAGACGTGACCCTCCCTCGCCAGCAAGAAATTTTTCTATGACCCTCCAAAGTGATTATGAAAAAACGCATGACCCTCCCCTTCAATTTATTGATGCCTTCTGTAGGCTACTGGGTCAATTTGGGAGCTTGCATGCTACCACACCTTCCTTAAAATGCCTTGAAAAGGCTGTCGTTTGTACAATTTCATAAATAATCACCGGGACCGAAACCTAGCCTACCTGTCAACTTTTTCCGGGTTTATATTTATATTTTATAGCCTATAATATTAGCCGAGTCACATATTTGGCCATAAGCCGTTTATCACGAAACCAAACTACAAAGGCGAACACTTTAACAGGGGGAATTAATTGGGCATGAATCATGCTGAACGCTATTTGTCAATGAGTTAAAACACACATGACATTAGCGTAGTTAGCTTTTGGGAAACGCACCCCTGATGTGTGATCAGTGGAATATGTGGAGGGAAGTGGCAGTGTTTTTTTGCGCGTCTGCAGAAGTCAGCCAAATATGAATGTAATTCTGCGGCATAAAGCAGATGTATTTGTTTATTGTACAGAAAAATAAAAATGACATGTCAAGCAGTCAATTGACTACATTGCAGTCAAGAAGTAGGGCAAATTAATTTATGAAACCAAAACGTGGGTCATAGTTGTCTAAGCCTCTATTTCTATTGCGTAGCCTGTTAAAAATGTTGCCAGATAGTATTAATTCGGCAACAACATTGTTTTCTGCAGAAGCCTACCCAAGGCTACAGATTAATTCTGAACAGTTATTTCTCTACTGGCTCAATTATCACACCACTGTTTTGATTTGCGTAGTTGCGTTACCCCCAACACTGACAATAATGTAGACAGCAAATTTCGATTTTGATTTTCGTTACCACCGTGTAGTCAAGACTTAAGCCATACCCAAGTAGCCTAAATCGAGTTAATGTTTAATTATGCATGATTTATTTTGTTATTGAATTCGTAGGCTGGGATTACTCTCGGCAACAATTATGTTTAGCCTCCTGCTTTTTCAGAAGGGGCGGCAGGCAGAGCGATGTACAGTGGCAGAGCAACACACAGTGGTACTAAAGCTTCACGCAGCTTCACGCCACGTAATCCGCGACTGAAGTGGTCATTTGAAAGCGATGCCCACTGTACTCCAACCCTAGCACACGGGGAATAGATTAACCAAACGTGACGGCACAACAAATCCTTGTGATACTGGGTTGGGAAGTTGTATCTGTCATGTAGCATAATCATACAATAAGCCTTTTTGTGCCATAAGGCCATCGAGTATGAAAAAATGGAATGTTTGGCGCATCTGCAAAGGGTTAATGCAGAAAATTACCCTGGGGTCCATTTTCGCTGGAGTTACACTTTAATGTTTACATATGCAAATGATGCATTGTCAAATTAAATATGCACTAATTTGTTTTCATTGTGTTCACATATTAGATGGGAAACAAATTACAGAGGGATTTATGGATATCTATTTTGGTTATCCTGTAAATCGGAATATGCTGTCAATAGCCTAAAAAAATTCATCATATAAACCAGGCTTGGAATAATATATCAACAAATCCCTCTGTAAAACTCTTCTAAATATAGTTAGGCATAAGACTAGAAAGTTTGGTGTATGTAAGTGCTTCTGAAGTGGAGATTTCGTGCTCAGAGTGGGAGAGGGATCTCATTTTGAGAAAACAGCCTTGAAACACAGCTAATGAGATACTGTTCTCAGCTTAGACTCGCCTTTGAACTTTTGCGATTGGTTGCTGAAATACAAAGAAAGTGTCCATATTTGCGTTGGTGCGCACAGTTGTTTGTTGGTGTGAAAGAATACATAGTAAGGTAGCAAACTAGCCCAAAATTTAATTCTGGCCACTATAAGGAGCCAGTGGAGAGTAACTAGGAGAGGAGTTACATGTGTCCTCTTTGGCTGATTGAAGACCAGGCGAATCAGTAACGATCTTACTACACAAGCACGTAGGCAAGCTAACAGTGAATTAGCAGTAGTCCAGCTGGGAGATAACCATGCCTGAACAAGAAGTTGTGTGGAAACTTGTGTCAGATGAGGTTTGATCTTCCTAATGCAATTGAGGCTACATGCTCAGAGAAATTAAGTCGGTCATCAATTACGACGCCCAAGTTATGTGCCGATCTAGTTGGGGTCAGTGAAGATGAGTCAAGCTGAATGTTAATCTGTTGGGGAATAGCTGTTTTAGCTGGAAACACCAGAAGCTCAGTTTTTGAGAGATTAAGCTGAAGGTGCCGATATTTCATCTAGACTGAAATATCCTTAAGGCATGCAGAAATCCGATGGGAAACACTAGAGTCCTCAGGTGGGAAAGATAGGTAAAGTTGAGTGTCGTCAGAATAGCAATGATAGTCAAATCCATGGGAGCGAATGGTCTCACCTAAGGAAGTGGTGTAGAAAAAAGCAGGGGCCCTAACATTGATCCCTGAGGCACACCTGTGGTGAGGTCATGAGACTTTGATACCAGTCCCTGCCAAGACACGCTGAAAGAATGCCCTTTAAGGTAAGATTCAAACCAGTCAAGAGCTTTCCCAGAAATTCCCAGTTCAGATAGTGTAGAAAGGAGAATGTCATGGTTAACAGTATCAAAGGCTGCAGATAAATCTAGTAGAATTAATACTGTTAATTCTAGTTGCTAATCACACCATTTAACATGACTTGAGAGGGACAGGATTCAGACTAAAAGACAGTCTGGCTCATGTCACGTTAACCTATGCATGAAAACCACATGTCACTTAGATATCGGTAGTTCACGTTGACAATGGAGAAAACGCTTAGCTTACTTTGTTTATGACAGAAATTAAGTTTTGTGCTAACATGTAGAAACACAACCCACAATACTGCCTTTATTTGGTGCAAATCTCCTTTACTTTCGTTGGTTAGGCTACAATCCACGATTCACATTACTAGGCTATCACCGCAAGTGCATACAAAATGTTTTTGGCCATGTTTTGCTTTAATCCAATTTACCTTCGTTACTACCAGTCGTAGCTTTTTTCCTGCATCGAATCGCGATTGAGTGTGCATCTAATTTAACAGCGGTGTCTCCGCAGAGACATCCCCTCTCCTTGTTTCATTTTTGCTGTTGTTGTGAGCAACCTCATTGGCTACGATATGAGAAATACTTTCAATGCTATCAGCTCCAGAAATGTATGGGTTTTCCTTAGCCTGTGCTACACCTTTCCAGCAAGTTGTGCAAAAATTTTAGTTTTTGCGATGACAAACATGCGTAGTACATGGAAGCTCTTGAAAGCGCTTGCCACTAACGTCTATAGAAACAATATATTCATGGAATAAAACTAAACTGGTACCTCGGATTAGCATTGCTGTTTATTGTTACACTGCAATTTTCTGCAGCCAGCGGAGGGCATTTAGCCTACTATGCGTCCGGACAATTGTGTCTCTCCCCTAATTCTGAAGCAGCCGCTAAATGAAGAGGAAACACTGAGGTAATGTTTTAAAAACGCTACATCAATACAATATGTGAAGTGAAACTGGACAGGCCATAATAACCTCTGACTAGTTTTAGGCTACTATTGTTAAATTGCAATATGAGTGGCAGCCAGCAACGTTGGCAGAATTATTTAAAAACTAACTGCAACTACATTGTGCGTCTGCCCAGATTCTGATACCGTGGCGGTATTAATTTAAACCATGGCGGGCCACCGTGCTAAAATAAACGTAGGGGAAACACTGCACATATACATACATACATACATACATACATACATACATACATACATACAAGTTAAAAAATGAAATAAATAAATACAATTGGATATAGTCTATTTTGAATAGGTTGTAAACTGCATCGTCTCTCAGCATAAGATTTTTTTCTCACGGCACAAAGGGGAGTTGTTGTAAATAGTTGTTGTGGGCAGTGGGCAGGAATGATTTTCTATAACGGTCCTTGTTATAGTGAAGTAGAAGCAACCTCCAGCTGAAAACACTCTGTTGTCTGTTTTTTTCAGTGGATGTGAGGTGTTGTCCATAATGTTAAGGAGCTTTTGCAACATCCCTCTCTAGGGGTTCAAGTGTACTTCCAATTACAGAACCAGCTATTTTTTTCAACTTGCCAGCAGACTGGTAAAACATGTTCAACATCCTGCTGCACACATTAAAATACCTAAGCTTCCTCAAGAAGTATAGTCTGCTCTGTCCCTTCCTGTAAACAGCCTCAGTGTTGCACTTCCAGTCCAGTTTGTTATTAAGATGTATGCCCAGATATTTGTAGTTTTCCCCTACCTCCATCTCTTTCCCCATGATGGAGACAGTGTTCAACTTTGTCCTAGCCCTCCTAAAGTCCACTACCATCTATTTGGTCTTGGCCACATTTAAGAGTAGGTGGTTGTTTCCACACCACGCCACAAAGCTGTTCACCAGTTCTCTATACTCATCCTCCTCATCCTTCACACACCCCACAAATACACTCGTTAGAGTATTTCTGCAGATGACAGGTTGCAGAGTTGTACTGAAAGTCCAAGGTGTATAATGTGAAGAGGAAAGGAGAGAGTACAGTCCCCTGCGGTGCTCCTGTGCTGCTAACCACCTGCTCGGACACACATCCTCCCATCCGTACAAACTGTGGTCTTTCCGTCAGGTAATCACAATCCATGATGTTATGGATGTCTCCACCTGCATCCTGTGTAGCTTCTCTCTTAGCAATACAGGTTGTATGGTGTTGAAGGTAATGGAGAGGAGCAGTTTCAGTAGAATGACCACTCTTGAAACCAGTCTGCATACAGTATGGTCTAAAGGAAGTCACATACTTGCTTGAAGACCACTTTCTTCAAAACCTTTGACAAGAAAGGAAGAAGGTAGACGGGTCTGTAGTCCTTCACATCAGTTGGATTAAGTATACTTTTCTTAAGCAAAGGTGTAACCCTTGCCTGTTTAAAGGAAGAGGGAACTATTCCAGAACTGAGTGAAGTGTTAAACATAAAGGTAGATATTATGTTTTTGTTCTTATTTCTAATACATTTGCAAACATTTAAAAAAAAAAGTTTTTTTATGTTGTCATTATGTGGTATTGTGTGTAGAATTTGAGGAAAAAAATGAATTGAATCCATTTTGGAATAAGGCTGTCACATAACGAAATGTGGAAAAAGTGAAGCGCTGTGAATATGTTCCATATGCACTGTATGTACTAAAGATATGCAAGCTCCAGCTGATTTGACTTTGAATGGCTCTAAAAATACATAGGCCTACAGCTGTACATAATAGTGTGGGCAGTGGTAGTGTAGTGGTTAAGGAGCTTGGCTAGCATGAAGTAGGCTGAAAAATTGTGGGTTCAATTCACGGCTTCCACCCTTGTGCCCTTGAGCAAGGAACTTAACCCCGAGTGGCTCCTGGGACAATGGCCCTTAATATAACTGACAAGTAAGTCACTTAGAATAAAAAGCGTCTGGTAAATGAATAAATGTTATGTAAATGTAGTGTGCTAAATGCCTAAGCCCTGTCTCAGTTGTTTCAATCAGTTTTGTAATTTACAGTACAAGTATTTCAGACATCTCCCTGAACCTGATAATTTTGATGATATAGCTTCTACTTTTTCTCTTATGCCAGACTGCCTTTTCAAGGTGTGTCCCATGAACCGCTATTCAGCACAGAAACAATTCTGGAAGGCCAAACAAGCTAAATATGAAAAAGACAAGATTGCTGATGTTGTGCTCCTTCAGAAATTGCAGGTATTTTAGTGCACCCCCCACATGCATGCACGTACTGTATGTACACATACACACACAAACTCAATTGTATTTGCATTTCAATTACAAACAAGTTATAGACAATTTATCTTATCAGAATGTGCCATGACTTTGACAACAATAGTTAGTAGTCCTATGTTATTGATTATACAACATCTATGACTTCAAAGCAACCTACTCAACTAACAAAACTCACAAGTAAACCATGGTATTAGCAAAAAGCTTTGAGCTTTTAAACTGTACAGCAACCCCTTATTTTACAGTCCCCCTAATATGTATTTACGGTAACACTTTAAATTAACACACCCATATTCATCATTAATTAGCCAGTAACTAACATAATTGTTAGTAAGATATTATCCCTTAATTAGCAGTTATCACTCGTTAATTAATAATTTACAAGGCATGACCATATTCCACCCTTAACAGACCAAGACTTAAGTCTGCTACCAAGGTCCTAACTACTGATTATTTCTGGTAAATTAGGAGGCAATAGGACAATAATTATGATCATAGCAGGCAATGCATAGTTCTGGCCTTATTATGTAGCAGTTCCAAAAGAACTTTTGGAGAAGCCATTCTCCATTAACAACATCCAAATAGCATGGTCTGTTCTTGTGGAATGAAATGCAAACCTACAACTGTTAATACTGCCTAAATACATATGAATTGTATAAGTGAGAATGTTGTGCTTGTCATATTTAATTAATGAGTAGTTTAACTAGTATAAAAGTATTAACTAGTATTACAATGTGAATGACTTTGATATTCTATTGCCAACCATATGGGCGTCCTACAGGAAACCCACTTAAACACCACAGAACACACAGAACTCGGTAGATTGGGGTTTAAACATGATTTTTCATCAACACATGTAATGTATTTGGCAATAGGAGAGGGGTGGACATTTTAATTCGAAGCACAGTTAACTGAGCATAGTCCAGATAAAAAAAATAAGGAATGGAGATATGAAGGCTACTAATCAAAGGGAAGCTGGACGGTTCTCTCATTACCCTGTTAAATGTGTACGCACCCCCAAACAGTGACTGGAGCTTTTATGAGCAGATATTTGACATCATGATATCAGATGCTGAAGGGGTTTTGATATGTGGTGGGGACTTGAATGTAAGGCTTAATGATAAATTAGATTCATCAGGTACGAGCACTAGACAAACTAAAATGAATGAGAAAATTAACACGATGATGTGAGAAATAGGAGAAGTTAGGCAGGTAGGGTCTCGCGCCAATTACTCAAGGCGGTGCGGGTGCGTTAGTTTTGGGCAATGTAACAGTCAATCAAGGAAAAACTCGCACACCATTATTAGCCATTGAAAAATAAATAAACAAAGTGTTTAATCCATCAAACCAAGGTGCTACAAAGTGAGGTGATGTACAAACGTTTCGGTCCTCAGACCTTCATCAATGCAAACCATGCACAAAGGTGAGATGTCTATTTGTAGTCCGCGTCTACTTGGTGGCAGATCTGTCAATCAACCTAACCACTAGCTAGGTAGGTTGAAGTGTACGCTCAAAGAATCAAGATATGAGATGGCCCTCAGGCTCATTAGTAAATAGACAGTCTGACCCAAGATAATCAATGAAAATAAAAATAAATATAGATGATCTTTAATAATACATCACCTCACTTGGTAGCACCTTGGTTTGATGGATTGAACACTTCTGCACTGTGCAATAGGTAATATTGATATTTCAGACCTGTATCTTATGATTGATTTATACAGAAATTCTAGGCGTACATTTGAGTCATTCCGTCTCCTTAAGTCTCTACTGTTAATATTTTTCTCATTAAAAAATAATGAATGAGGGGCATTTGTTTTGCATCATACTCTGAAAAGCCATTTTTAATCAGCAATATCTGGAGAACTATCTCACCTGTAGCCTTCACATTTTCTACAGTCAATACTAATAGCATCCAGACATGGAATGTCAGGGGTGTAGCTCAAGTATAACCTAGAATGGTGGGTACTTAAACGTCTTCCAAACTTTGACTTGGTGAAATAAAATAGCACATTGAAGAGTTGTTGAGCCCTCAGAAGTCAGAAGTCTCAGAAGACTTAGATTTTACATTAAGCATCTCTGGTTACTGTACAAAAGGTGGTCTCTATTAGATGAGTAGTTTCACAGACATTAAGGCTCTAAAATGAAAAAAAAAAAAAAAAAAAAAACACATAAGAGCCATACTTAAGCCATACTTTACCACACTTAAGAGCCATATTCCAAAAAACGGACAGCAGGGTATCAGGTTCAAACTTACTTTTTTTTTGAAAGATCAAATTCTTGTTGAAGTTATATAAAAAATTGGGAGGGTGTTCAGCCTTATTTTGTCACAGTGATTTTTCAAAATCGTGATATATTTGAGGCAGTTTTTAATTGGTATTGCATGTTCTAATATTAGTAAACATCACAGCAAGACCATTCAAAAAGACGGTTGAGTATAAATTAAAGTCAGAGTCCAATAGCAAAGGAAACCTCAGAGGTTGGCAAAACTACCTTTCTTCGAAAAAACACCATGCCTGATATGAAGCTGAAAATCACCACCTCAGAATGATATATTATGGGTAAATTATACATTTTCTGAATCCTTAGTCATGCCAGTATTGCAGTGTTTGCATTTGTATCTCTGATGCTCCCTGATGCCACAGGATTAAAAGAAAAAAGATGATTTAGGTGGAAATGGCAGGCACAAATGTAATCATTTGTGTGATTAAAAGTTTGAAGAGCTCCAGGGCTGCTGTATTTATCCAAAGTGTTCACAAAAGGACTTGAATGAAAGTTCAGATTGTCCTCTTTAAAATGATACCAAACATAATAAAATCAAATATCTCTTTTAACTGTCAAAAACACGTTTTAAAGATCAAAGCTCAATAAGAGGAAAGTCAATGCCTTTTATTCCTCAAAAAGACATGGTTCTTATTGAAATTGAAATAAAACAGGTAAACTGGCATGAGACTATTGGTAGTATGCCCTGTGAGTCTGCCTGCACTTATTTAATGTCTACCATTAAAGACATTCTACTAAAATACACCAAAACAAGGGGCAAGAAAACAAATAGGAAATATAATTTACCTTGGTTCAATACAGCTCTCTGGGAGTTAATTAAAAAAGAGAGATGCTGCTCTGAAAACATTTTTAAAATCAAAATTAAATACTGATTATCTAATTTTTAAAAGTTTAAGAAATAAAGTCACACAACAAATTAGAAAAGCTAGAGCAAACTTTTTCCTCAATATTATCAGCGAGGCAAAGGGAAACTCTAAAAAGCTCTGGAGGAGCATTGATAAGATACTTGGAGAGGAAAAATCTGTAAATAGACAGTTAAAACATACTTACAGCACACTGCCCCCACCTACCCACACACACACTACACACACACACACTGCCCACTGCACACTGCCCTCTCCCCACATACACAGCACACTATCCCATCTCCCTTGTCATCCCCCCCAACACACACACCAAGACCCCTGGCAGTTGGGATAGCCCCTTGAGCCGTGGATCTGCCCAAGGCAGCCCTTGCCACTTAATCTACTAAACCCCTCTTCTACTGCACTTTTACCCCGCCCCCATAAATGCACAAATAGGCTGACACCAGACATAATTTCACTGCATTTCTTACTTCTAGTAACTATATGCATGTGACAAACTTCCTTGTATCCTTGTAAAACTAATAATACTGTAGATGGCCATATTCAGGATGATGGGCAGATTGTTGGGAAATGTTTTAAAGAATATGTCATACATTCAGTATGAGAGCTGAGTTTAAGCTTTCCAAAAACTCAACTCCCACAACCATCAACCTGTGATGTCTCCGCGTTCAAGTTTTCCCCAATTAATTCAGAGAAAAGGTAATTTCACTTTTAACAAATAGCAAAGCTAAAGACATATTAGGTTGGGATACAGCTTTTTTAAAACAATGCAAAACATCAATTATGATACCTCTATCCATGATCATAAATAAATATTTTAATGAGAATACTTTTCCCAGTGTTCTTAAACCTGCTATTATCACCCTGGTGCACAAATCTGGGGATACTCCAGTGGTCTCAAACTACCGACCCATCAGTATTCTCCCAGCTGTGTTGAAAAAAAAAAAGGTTATCGAAAAGGTAGTAGCAGAACAACTAATTGCTCATCTGGACTCCAAGTCCTTGTTACACCCTATGCAATTCGGCTTCAGGAAAAAACACTCCACTGAAACCGCATGCTGCTACTTTTTGGAGGAAATTAAATCTAGCCTAGATCAAGGAGGAGTGGTGGGAGCAGTCTTCCTTGATCTACGTAAAGCCTTTGACACAGTAAGTCATGAAGTACTGATTCACAAACTTGCAAAATATGAGATCTCCTCAAATGTCCAAAATTGAATAAAGTCCTATTTAAGTAGCCGAACTCAATGTGTGCAAGTAAACGGCACATTATCTACATCACTTGCCACCACCCTGGGAGTGCCACAGGGGTCAATTCTAGGTCCTCTGCTCTTTTGCTTGTATATTAATGACCTGCCCTCGTTTGCAAGAGCATAAATATTATTATGTATGTTGATGACACTGTTTTGTATGTCCATGGGAGAAGTTTAACAGATGTGGCAAATAAGCTAACAAGTGTTATGAGTAGGGTTAGTGACTGGTTACAGGATTCATGCCTTACATTTAATGTTGAAAAGACTGTTTTTTACCTTTAGAATCTTTGTACAAAAACTGCCTTAAAATCCATGACAAAAAGACACGCCATTATCATCACTGTCATATACTGGCCAAATATAGTTTATTGAGTTTTGAATGTGTCTTTACTACATAAAATAATTTGGGAGTTCCTCTTTCACATGTGTGGCCATGAGACAGTGGAATGCCCTCCCCACAGATTTCATATTATGTACAGATTCTCATACCTTTTCATGCTTGACTAAGAGGTGGGTAAGAGAGTGTAGGTGGGCTGCTGGCTGCTTGTTTGTAAAATACTATGGCCATCACATTATCTATAGTCCTATTGATTTTTTTTTTTTTTTTTTTTTTTACTGTTATTTTATTTTATGTTTTTATACTTGCCCAGGGACTACAGGTGCAAACTAGAAATGCAATTCCGAGGAATTACACGAGGGGATGCAGTCTGCTGGTTAGGGTGTTGGTGGGGCTGTTGAGCTTGCTGCTAGCTGGTTGGTAGGGTAATTGTGATACCTGCAAAGGTGCTTTTGGAGTAACCAGATTTGAATCTTGTGTGACATGGCATTATTCAGATATCACACTCAAGGTGTTTTTGACCTTGACATTTCACCTTTAACCTTCAACTCGCTTCATCTTTGAGTCCATAAACACACTCGTACCAAATTTGAAGCATGTACGTCAAGCCGTTCTGGAGATATAATGCTAAATGCATGAGATATGGCTGGGACTTTTATTTTGACACACAGGAAACACTTTAACAGGATGTGTAGTTCAGGTAGAGCTAGATTGTATACTTAGAAGCTGAGACAGTTGGAATCCTCACAGGTGACACCTGTGCCAGTGTTCTGATTAGCCTGGGAACTGCTCTGAGAATTACTTAACGAGCGCAGCTGGCTCTATTATGACATCACAGCCCCCATTCAAGTCTATAAGGGAAAAATACACTTTTAATTACAAATATCTCAAAAAGTATAAACTTCTCAAAAATGAAAAACGGATAACCTAGCTAATCATTTTTAGCAGTTTTGCTGAAAATGCTAACAATGTTAGCAATGCTAACATGCATGCATAACAATGCATAACATTTCTAGCAGTTTTCTAGCAATTTAAGGAATGTTGATATTCAAATAGTTTAATGGCTGTGTATAGGTAGATATTTGACGATAACTGAAAGTTGGAATGGCTCTAATGTTTGCTAGCAGTTATGCTAAGATTTTTAACTATGCTAACCATGCTACTTAGCTAATGTTTTATAGCAGTGCTAGCAATGCTAACCTGCTAACCATGCTACTTAGCTAACGTTTTCTAGCAGTTTAATGAATGTTGATATTCAAATAGTTAAATGGCTGTGTATAGGTAGATATTTGACTATAACTGAAAGTTGGAATGGCTCTAATGTTTGCTAGCAGTTATGCTAAGATTTGTAATTCTGCTAACCATGCTACTTAGCTAATGTTTTATAGTAGTGCTAGCAATGCTAACATGCTAACCATGTTACTTAGCTAACTTAACTAACATTTTCTAGCAGTTTTGCTAAACATTTTCTAGCAGTTTTGTTAAACATGCTAACTATGTTAGCAATGCTAACATGCTAACTATGTTAACCATGTGACTTAGTTAACCAAGCTTATAATTTTTAATAGTTATGTTAACTATGTTAACTAGCATGCTAACACGCTAGCATGCTAACCATGTTACTTAGCTAACCTAGCTAATAATTTTTAACAGTTTTGCTAAACATGCTTGCTAGCATGCTAACTATGCTAACCATGTTACTTAGCTAATCATTTTTAACAGTTTTGCTAACTATGCTAACCATGTTACTTAGTTAACTTAGCTAACTTAGCTAATCATTTTTAGCAGTTATGTTTACTATGCTAACTAGCATGCTAACAATGATAACATGCTAACTATGCTAACCATGTGACTTAGCTAACCTAGCTAATCATTTTTAGCAGTTATGCTAATTAGCATGTTCACGATGCTAACCATGTGACTTAGCTAACCTAGCTAATGATTTTTAGCAGTTATGCTAACTAGCATGCTAACTATGCTAACCATGTGACTTAGCTAACCTAGGTAATAATTTTTAGCAGTTATGCTAACTATTCTAACTAGCATGCTAACAATGCTAACATGCTATGTGGAAAAAGTGGTTAGCGGAATAATAATAATAATAAGAAGAAGAAGTTGTTGTTGGTGCCTAGGAAGAACAGTACAGTGCATTTTCATGCACTGTAATAAGAAGAATCCGGATTTCAGAGGGGATGCATCCCCTCAAATTAGCAATTGCTGCTACAACCAGGCCCAAGACATATTTTCCTGGATCCCAGGATAAATGTTATTTTGTGCATTGTCCCTGCTTCAAATAAATAGATTTCCATTCCATTTCATTCCATTCCATTTAACAAAAAGGCCAATAACAAGATGGGCACCTGCATCAAAAATATGTTTTTTCAATGGGGGAGGGTAACTTTAACAGCTGATACCACTAATTTAGCTGTGACTCCAGAAGGGTTATCATACAAAAATGTTAACTACAGACATGTATCTTTTCAAAAAGCAACCTTTGCCACCTTGAGTGGTACCAACATCTCATCTGGCCCATGTACTAAAAGGGGATTGTTGATAACAAAACAAGTGGCGGTGTAAAATAAAACAAATATTTGCTGGCATAGCACGCGATTGATGCGATTAAAATAAATTGTTTTTGATATGCTTGTTCCTTAATTGCATCACGATTAATGCGTTAACGCTGACAGCCCTAAAATGTTCATCAAAAGAATTGGGAAAAAATCCAGGTCCAGGCACCTTTTGAGGCTTTTTAACTTTTGCATTCCCACTGAGGGCCTGGACCTGGATTTTTTTCCAGTTTTCTTTTGATAAACCGTATGGTTGCGATTTTGGTTCTATTATAATAATTTATGTTATGCATGTAATCAGATGTTATTTGTCATGTAATCTTCATACAAGCTCTCTTTTCACTGCTCACAGCATGCATCTAACTTGGAGCAAAAGCAAAATGAGACAGAGAATAAGAAGGTCCATGGAGATATTGTGAAATATGGCAACATCATACAGGTAAATCTATGAAGCTATGCAGAAGACACTAGAGCTACATATCAGATATCTTATTTTGACTGTATGTCCTGTACTGTACTTCTGAAATAGGTGAGATAGATGTGTTTTGAGTTCTGATAGATAAAGTAAGAAAGAATCAGCTACTTGACCTGTGGTTGCTATGGATAACTTTGATGCTTTCGGCAATAGTATACACTCAGAAACCTTCAAGAAATGATGATCACAGTAACGCAACAGATGGTATGAACAGTTCATAGGTATTTGGACAGTGACATTGTCATTTTATCTCTGTAATTTTAACCCTTTGCAGACGGCCCATTCTAGTTTCGGTACTCTAGTACCGAAGACGTTCAGTCTAATAACTCTGCCATGCCCCAACCAATTTTATTATTGAAAACTTCTTCATAAACGTTACATCATAGGCTTTCTGGCAATATGATTGGTTGTGGAATTTGTGGCGTGAATTTATTTCACTACGTGTTTTTGCATGTTTTCTACATCGGAAGCACTTGCTCACTTCCTGTAGGGTTTGATGTTTTACAACAATGGTAGTCACTGGGTGTTTGTAGAACTAATTTCTTCCGACACATATTAACTAATTTCTCAACTTGCAGGACAAACTGCCGTTACTAGTTCTAAATGGATGGTTGCTACGGCCAAAGACTAGTTGTTAGTTCTGTCTCTCCCGTTGTCAAGCAGGCGTATCCCAAGATTCTGATTAACTTTAGCTTTGAAACATCGCTATTTTACTTAGCCTGCTGTCATCCATCTAGCTAAAAGCCACCTCAGTCATATGCTACAATTTTGCCATGTTCTAAACGTCTGCATTTTTCAGCTCGGATGCAACGTGACAGTTCATTTAAACTTCACAACGAGTTCGGCGAATTAATATGCAAGTGTAATACGGCCAAAAAAATGGATCTACTTCATAGGTGTGCAAATAACATACAGTTAATGGTCGTTCTAAATTACGTAGGACAATGGGAAATTCAACCAAGCAGTGGAATAAGTAGGGTATAATGATATGCTTCCAAGTTATTCGTTTATGACATTTTGTGATATGCAGTGCAATGCATATAACTGTTGACTAGTTATCCTAAAAAACTGCTTTCAGCCTACCAACTCGGGAGTGGGGGTGGGCTGGTGGGGGCATTAACCCCATCCCCTTGTGTTCACCTTAGGGAGGCCCACATCCCTACATCCTTTGTGTGTGTGTGGGTACAATTATTTGCTGGCCACAAGAAATGACATAAGGGGGCGCTATGGACTCCCTGGGCCTCACCTGGGGTAAAATCTCTGTCCCCGAATAGAGACTGTGAGGGATGACATGGGTGCCAAATTTCATGAGTTTTTACCCATGGTAACCATTGATGCCCCCAGCCCATAATATAAAATTAGGACGCCTGCAAGTTCATACACCAAATGTGAAACAAATCTGATGAAATTTCTAGGAATGGTAGAGGTAAGACCAGTGAAATAGCCATTTTATCTGTTGCCACATGGTGGCGCTATACCAGACATGCATTTTGGGCAACAATCCCTTAACTAGTCGACATCAACAACATTTTGACATCATGTTCTCTAATTTTGACACAAGCACAAAATTGATCATGTTCCAACAGTGTAATAGCCATTTTATTTGTTGCCAGATGGTGGCGCTATGCCAAGTATGCATTGTGGGCATGTGAAATCATCATTAACATAATAATGAACAATCTGTGAGGTTTGACCCATGTCAATGACAAATTTAAAACACGTTTCCTGTTTATATGGCGAGGTATGTAAATTCTGTGTAAATTCAGCTTGTGTATTTGTGTGTGGGTGTGTGTTTGTGTGCGCGCGCGCGTGTGCGCATGTGTGTGCAGATCTTTCCTATGTTTGCAATGTACAGGCAGGTCAGTGTTATTATGTGTGTGTGTGTGTGTGTGTGTGTTTGTGTTTGTGTGTGCGCACGTGTGCGCATGCATGTGTGTGTGTGTGTGCAGATCTTTCCTATGTTTGCAATGTACAGGCAGGTCAGTGTTATCATGTGTGTGTGTGTGTGTGTGTGTGTGTGTGTGTGTGTGTGTGTGTGTGTTCCAGTGTAGATGTGTGAAGTATCCAAAAGAAATTGCTATACCACATACATTAATTAGACATGTGAATATCATCATAATAAGGTGTTTTCAATGTCTGGCACACTTCCTGTTTGGTCAGCTGGTGGCGCTAGACCAGTTTGGCAGTTGGATGATATTCACATGCCCATAATGCATATTATCATAATTATCATAATATCATCATTACCATGGTATTCAATAACCTGTGAAATTGAAAATATTTCAAGCAATGCATGGTGAATTTATGACACACTTATTGTTTATGTGGCAGGGTAGTTTCGCCATTTTGTCAAATTGCAACATATCAAAAAAGCTTCGCAGCAGCATCTTGGCATCATACTGTATATGCCAACTTTGACATGAATCGGATCAATCGTCTAGGAAAACTGCGTAAAAATTGATCATGTCCACAACGCACAAAATCTCAATTACCTCACTTCCTGTGGGCTTGGCTAATGCCATGTATCCAAAAGTTTTGTCTTGGGGAGGTACATACTGTACACCAGTGTTTCTGGGGACCCACTTTTTAAAAATGACGGACCATCGCGACCCATCCACTTCAGAGCAAACAATCATCCACCTTTATTGTTTTAGGCCACAGGTTCTCAAACTTTTCTATGCCCCAAAAAAAAAAAAAAAACATTCTACAGTGCCATATCTGGATACGCCTACTAGGTCTGGCCTACTACCACCACTATTACAGGGATTGGTGATGCATTGACTCTTCAGTTTCCCACAATTCTGCAATCTCAATTACACATGAAACAATGTTACATACTTTCAAAGCTGTAAAACACAACAAAGTTGTGTTGCATTTTGAGCATCATTAGCGTGGAAAGTTGGAAATGACTACCGAAAAGATACGCCTGTCACGGTATGTTGTGACAGGCTATGTTGTAAGAATGGAACAAGAGGCTTTTGCCCAATAGCCAAAAGATAATGTGCCTTTTATTGTAGGCTAGCCTAGTAGAGTTCACAAGGTGGAAAACGAGAGGAAAAATAGCTTTTAAAATGTCCATTTAAATTGTAGCCTAATATAATGTGCTGTAGTGTGTTTTAAATCCGAAATATTAAGGAATGGGAGAAGTTTGCTAATAACTTTAGAGGGAATCTACAATTGAAAATATCTACAGCCTATGACGCAAATTGAATAGCCATGTCCGGTATATGGATATCTGCTTTAGTTGACTAGATTTTAATCGGTCAAGCTGAAGAGATGGTGTCCGTTAATGTTTGTGCAAAAAGGCCAATTAATGTCCTTTGCGTTTTGCAACTGCGAGGTCCATGGCAGGCGCCCCACAGAAATGTTTCATTTTGTGAGTGAGATGTCCACACTGTCCCCTCTGTGACGCGTTCACCCCCCAGTTTCAGAGCTATTCTAAATGCACATAGGGCCGTGACTGTAGTTAACAAACTAGTAGAAAACTGTTAGCTTTAAAAAGTTAGGCCTATTACACAATATAAATTGTGCTGGCGACCCAAATAAAATCTCCCGGGTGGGTCGCGACCCAGTCTTTGGGAACCAATGCTGTACACCTACCAAATTTGATGTGTCTATCTAAAACTATATGTCAAGTACAAGTGACAGTGACATAAAGGGGCGCTATGGAGTTCCTGGGGCACACCCGGAGCCAAGCCTTTATACCTGTGTATTCATTGTGCCAATTAATGTGTGTGCCAAATTTCATGAGTTTTCGCCAATGGGAAGCACCTCTTTTGGCATCACAATTCATCATATGGTAGTGCGCACAAAATCCCAAATACCTCGCTTCCTGTTGGGCGTGGCTAATGCATTGTACATATAAAAGTTGTTCATTTTGGGGAGATACTCACACCTACCAAATTTGGTGTGTGTAGCGGGGTACATATGCCAACCACGGGATCAGTCACCTAAGGGGGCACTAGCGAGACCCTGGGCCATGCCCGGGGCCAAGCTCTTGTACCTAACTGCTTTGTGTGACACCTGATGTGTGTGACAAATTTCAAGACTTTTCGACCATGTTAACCACCTGTGACTGATCAGGGACAGAAGTAATCCACTGGATATACAGATCGGTTTAAAAAAAAAATAATATCATGGAAAAGTTACATTTTCCCCCTAATATTTCAAAGGTGAATATTCCATATATTCATATTCATGAGATATAAAGTGAAATATTTCAAGCTGTTTTTTTGTTTTAATCTTGATGATTACGGCTTACAACTCATGAAAAGCAAAAATCAGTATTCCAAAATATTAGAATAAAGAGGTTATAATACAGAAATGTTGACCTTTCAAAAAGAAATTAACTAATGTGACTAATCAATATATAGACTCGATACTTGGTCGAGCTGATTTTGCACAAATTACTGCATCAATGGGGCATGGTATGGAGGCAATCAGCCTGTGGCACTGCTGAGGTGTTCTGGAAGTCCAGGTTGCTTTGTTAGCAGCCTTAAAGGAATATGCCGACTTTTTGGGACTTTAGCTCATTCACCATCCTCCCCAGAGTTTTAGAAGTCGATACATACCCTTCTCATCTCCGTGCATGATGTTATTCGGTATGACACACCCACCGCTAACCTAGCTTAGCACAAGTGCCTCGAGGTGGCCGGCTTCATTAGCCTACAGCTCCCAATAGTGACAGAAGAATTTAGCTATTTACATGCTGTGATTTGTATAGTTACAATGTGTACAGATAACACTGTGAAATGAGACACAGTCCTTTTGTAAGCCTATACATACTTGGTATGTTCACATTCTGGTGAAACACAGCTACTTTGGCGAAGTGATTTGCAGGCAGCACCTGAAAAGCTCCGGTGTTACTACTCCAAACCCCAAAGAGCATTGATTTCCCTGAATGAAAACATAGTCCCAAGTATGGATATACCTACAAAATGGCTGTTTCATTTGTGAATGTGAATACATTGTGCATGATTATTTGTAGTCTTTGCCATTAGATAATTGCAATGATTCATACTGTAAATGTGATCAAACTACAATTTTCTCAGTTTTAGACCTGCGCAGGTCTAGCATTTTAGATATGTGCTACAAAGTCAATATTACTTTAAGAATTGCCCCACAATAATTTCAATAAAGTTATAATGATAGTCTATAGGACATATACAATATTAGGCTACTTCTGTTTAAATACAATAACCATTTTAAAAAAAAAAAAAAACATGCTATCAGAATACTGTAGCCCTAGTAGATTAGGAACAAGACTTGTGTCAGGCTTGGTGCCACGATGTGCTGGGTTAAGATAGGGCCCATATAATGTTGATTGAGAATATTATGTACCTACAATGCCAATCTGTAACAGAAAAAATAAGGGTTTGATGAATGGATTAATTATGGTTGTGGGGTCAAAGATTACATTTGAATGGGGTCATGCACAGAAATGGATATGCAGTGTTTCGGCTCCTACACACAGTTGCGTGCGTTGCAGTGCTGGAGACGCATCCAGTTCACTTTACATGGGGTTACGTCATCCGTTGCCGAACTGAATTGTGGGTTCGTTGCGTCGCGTTGCTCCCGTCGCTAGCGTGGAGTAGTTCAGCTGTTGCTGCACCGACGGACGGCACCGGCCAATCAAGCCAATCGAGGGACGGCACCAGCCAATCAAATTACGGTTATACTTCAAGTCATTTGCATAGCTACCGTCGGGAACACCCACTGGCATGCGTTGACGGAACGCAACTGTGTGTAATAGCCGTTTGCATATCTCTGAAGCAGTTTGAAGGATCTTCATCAAACTAGTTTCTCTTTAATGGTCAAGGCCAAAATGTAGCCTTATACTTGGTTTACTCAAAGTCCTTTTAGGCAAGTCCCTCCACTCGGCGGCCATATTGCAGTGCATTTTGGGCACTTATCGGGCATCTATTTTGGGCTGAACTGCGTGTGCGCAAGGCTTCATAACACCAACCTCGCTCCAGCTGCGAGATCACAACACATGATTGGCACAATGTATTCACAACATACTACATGATTGGCACAATGTATTCATATGTCAACTTTTGGTGGCGGAAGGGGCGGAATATGTGTAGACGACTGCCATCTTTGTGTTACGAACTAACATCATACATTTCAATGGGAGATTCTTTGAGTGCTGTGTCTCCTCATTAGAAACTCTCTGATTTACCTACAGTATATACAATACAAAACTAGTGTGCATGGTACAGTATATAGGAAGGTGGGACATGTTTGAACTCGGGTCTAGAGGGTGTAGGCTTTAAGACAATCTAGGCTGTTTAATTAGTTTTGCCTTAACCCTTCAGCAGGGGAGTTTTGCACATTCTTACTGAAGATTATGTTCAACAATGGAAGATTCTAAAATTCCATGTTCAATTCATTGAACCCAGATATTCTGACTAAACCAAGATATTCTTTAGAACGTTCAATTCCCACATCCCTGTACATAACAGGACTGTTTGTTAACTCGCATACAGAGGGTGTAGGCTTTCAAAGAATATAGTGTAGGTGGTTGAATGACCTTTTCTCTTAATGAGGATAAAATGTAGATAGCAAGTGCATAACAAACGAACCATTTTTATTTTAGATTAATTCTTTTTTTGTGTTGTATTTTGGGCCCGAAATTACCATCACCTTGACCACTGCAATATGAACTTGACCCTCAACCTCTTCATTCACCTCAGAAACGGACTCAGCATCCCAGAAGACCTATGATTTGATATCAAAACCATCAGAATTGACCCATTATGTGCGGAGATATGCTACTTTTATTTTTCATCCGACTCTTTTGGCAGCCATTTTGGAAATATGCCAACAAAAAAAAAAATCCAACTGCCTTAACATTAAATTATCATGTATAACTTATTTTTTTAAGGGGTTCAGCAGGATCTCCTCCTGACTAAAAGGCAAAAACGATGTGTTGTTATCACGGGTATCTTTGGCTGACAGGTTCAAAACTGCACAAAATGTGAAGTGTAGGATCATTATAACATCTTCTTAATGCATGCCAAGTGGGAATAATAAAGAAAACTTAAGCAAGCATACTAATTATGTATTAGTGTCCTAATTTGATGTAATTTTCCACCAGTTCTCGGTAGACTGAGAAATTCTTTAAATTGATGTGTTGATCTTCATAAAATGATGTAGAAAATATTAAATATAAACAAATTGAATGCCTTTAAAATAGCAAGCATATATTTTCACTGATGTACCCATGAGAGCAGTAAAACAGAAGTGCCATTGTCATTTGTGTCCCAAATGAGAAGATTGTTGAAGATTATGACATCATGTTTCAACAGCTTCTGCATATGAAGAGCAATAAATACCTGACCGTGAATAAGCGCTTACCTGCATTGCTTGAGAAGAACGCAATGCGGGTAACACTGGATGGCACTGGCAACGAGGGTTCTTGGCTCTTTGTACAGCCGTTCTGGAAGCTTAGGGCCAATGGAGACAATGTAAGCCCTCTGTGTAATTTCTGACTGACTGAAACAAACAAAAAACACAAACACATACTGTACCTGCCTCTTGCTAATGTGTTTTGCCTTCTAGGGGTCATTAGCAATAAATAAGCATGCTCATCATTTACTGTCATTAGGTTGTTCTGAAATAAATAAGCATGCTCATCATTTACTGTTTTAGGTAGTGGTAGGGGATAAGGTTGTTCTGAATCCAGTAAATAACCATGCTCATCATTTACTGTTTCAGGTAGTGGTAGGGGATAAGGTTGTTCTGAATCCAGTAAATGCAGGGCAGCCTCTACATGCAAGCAGTTATGAGCTGTCTGACCACCCAGGGTGCAAAGAGGTAATCAAGTGGCTGTATGTTTTCATCCAAGTAAACAAAACATAACATTTCTGTCACATTTCAGCAGTTGGGAGATAGTGATGTTCACATAGCCTTACAGAAATTAGTATAAAAAGACTTACTTACCGCTCTCTTGAAAGATCAGTTTGACTTATTTTAAAGAGTTTTATCAAGACAAATTTGCTTAACACACTGGCAGCCAGATTTGCTTGTTGTAATGATGATGTCTTAAAATAAGTCAGACTCTTAGGCAGGGATCACACTGGCCAGCAGCAGCGGTAAGCGTAGCGCAATGCTCAGACCATAATAAGTTCTAGCTCGTCCCTAAGTAAAACAAACAGTTTGTCTAACCTGACAATTGAATACGCTCGCACTGCGCTTTGAAAGTTGAACCAAGTTCAACACTCGGCCTGTTCCTCTGCCGAACCATAGAGAACAATAGGAAACCTGCAGCTTGCCTCTGGTCAGTGTGATCCCCGTCTTATTAATTTAAGTCAAATGATGTTACGAGAAAGTGGTAGGTAAGTTTTTTTGATCTTGATAAAACATTAATAACACTTGGTTAGATTTTATTAGATAAGCAGTGCAGTGCAGGACTGCTTCTGTTCAGCCATATTCTTAATATACCTGGTGTGTGACTTAAGGTAGGGAGCAGGGAAGTGTTCATTGATTAATCAATGAAGGTGTGCTTCACATTTTTCCCTTGCAGGTTAACTCGGTAAATAGCAACACTAGCTGGAAGATCAACCTCTTTATGATGTTTAGTGACCACAGAGATGACGTCTTAAAAGGAGTATGTTCATACTTTTTCCTGCCACACTATAATATATTTTCTTTCATATTTTCTGAACCAGAAGTTGGTGTTTTGTTTTTGGCAGGGAAATGATGGATTTAAATGAATTGTCCATTTAAAATGTGCATTTCTGGTAGGGCGATGTTGTCCGTCTTTTCCATGCTGAACAAGAGAAGTTCTTGACATGTGATGAGTATAAATCTAAACTCCATGTGTTCCTGCGTACAACACTGCGTCAGTCTGCTACCTCTGCTACTAGCTCCAATGCGCTGTGGGAGGTGGAGGTGAGTATTAGTACTTGATTAGGACTTTCTCTCCATGCTAGCCAAGGCACTATGACAAAGCCAATCTTAATGATTTTCTAGGTGGTGCACCACGATCCCTGCAGAGGAGGTGCAGGACACTGGAACAGCCTGTACCGCTTCAAGCACCTTGCTACTGGGCACTACTTGGCAGCAGAGGTAGAGTCCATTGTTATAGCTAGACATTCTCCTTCACAATGCCCATGTTTTTGTACAAAATGAGAATGAGGCTGTAGTTAACCACTGGATTGTTATGAGTTGTCAATATAGAATTTCAGTTCATCCACACAGAACATTTCACATGGGACTTGTCATGGTCAAGAATTCAGAGCAGATCATGATTTCACTTTAGCTTTTCCCTTCTTTAAAATGAAGAAAGAAATAGTAGTATATAGGAAGTATATTTGAAGCTTCATGAACATAGGAAAACACACAAAACAGGTCGATAATAGCTGTGATAATGTAGAGAATTTTGTCTCTTTCTCATAGGAAAATCCTGGTTATAAAGGAGATAGTGCTGACATCCAAACAATTGTGAGTATTTACCTGGGTATTACATTCTGAATATGTTTTTTCTAATGCAAACATAAGCAGCTTCTACTATCTGTTACTTCATGAACAGTAATGTGGACATGCTGACACATTCTTCAGGGCTAGGTCACCATGGGCTAGCCTGAATTGCTCACCTGTATCTCGGCTTTTTAGTCTGGAACACTCAATGTATCAAAGTTTCCCTCAGCCATTAGGATGGGGAATCAGTAATGGGGTCGTTACTCAAAAAAGTAATGTATTACACATTACTCGCTACTGTTAAAAAGGTTAAATAGGTTTTTATTCTTTACTCTCTGTGGAAAGTAACTCTTTAAATGAATGATGTTGTGTGTAATGACAATTAGATAGCATAATCTAGCCTATTAGGTGTATATAAACCCAACCTTAACATTGGCAGAGTAGCCTAGTCTACAGATACATTTAACAAGTTTAATACAATTATTTTTAGGCCTACTCAAGACGCTGTACAAAAATGCGGTATTGAAACATTTCTTACAGATAATGGTCATTACTTCGTAATTTTGCAAATTCAAATTGCTTTATGGAGTGCTGCTGCCCATCTCGCGCACCCTCCCTCACAATACTGAACACAGTACTGACATGCTCAACTTGCATACATTTGAATTGCTTTCAGTGAAGTGTGCTAGTGAGTTGCACACCCTCTGTCGTTAATACTGCAGTTCACACTGAAACCAGTCCTAGCTTGTAGGCTATAACACCCTGAAATGTTTTTTGGAGGTAATTTGTGGTATGATTGACTTCAGCCTAGTAATTGCAATAGTTGTGTGCTATTCCCTGTTCTCCCGCCCCAGTATGGAGACCTGAGGTCCAGAGATGAACCTACAGTACCACCCCCACCTTCTCAGCAGCTAGCACACATGCTTTCACAGAGTATAGGGAGCCCAATCCCCACATGGTGACATATCATTGACTTGTAAATTGTTGATATGCAAATGAGCGATAGAAAACTGGTTTGCCGCAAATGAAAGCTAACAAATACAAATAATATTTTAAACAAATTCATTTGATTCGTCTATGTACAGAATATCATAAGAACAGTGTGAATAGCTAAAACACAAAGCATTGTGGTAGTGACTTGGGGTCATGGTGTAGTGACTTGGGGGAACAACACAGTGCAGTAGTAGAGGCTAAACTAGAAACACATTTTGCTTACACTAGTGTACATGTAGTTGTGCTGGATGTTCTGTTCTGTTCTGTACGGTCAGTTCTTTCTTACTGCTCCGTTGTCGAAACTCAAAGTCGAAAGCATGACAGAGGAAGACGAGGGCACCATTAGTAGGCTTCCTCAGATGTTAGTCTAAAGCCTACATTCAGAATCAGCAGTGCAAAAATGCATTAAAACCTGTCAAACAAGAACTATACAAAATAAAATAAATAGGCATAAGTTCCCAGGCTATGTCCTAAAGACACCTGAACGTATCAATAGGCTAAAACCATCAGACGGTACCTGTTCATCTAGCATATGGAAGCCATGGAACCTAATACAGCCTAACAGTCCAGTTCACTATGTTCAGAAAAATGTGTTCGTTCAAATTTTTGGGGATTAGTAAAACTATAGATTTTTGGAAACCTAACAACATGACAAATTAAACTTGATTCAATCATTACTGTAGTCATTCTGGATCTGGAAAATAGTGTACTTTTACACTAAAAACGGCATAAGCTAATTTAGTTTTTTTCTTGCCTTAAACAATATTTATTGCAGAAAAGTCATTGTACCTGAAAGTGACGTGATTTGCATTATGGTCATAAGCATTGTATTGTATTGTGTACAACACATTAGAAGATTTTATCTTTGCTCTTCTTCTTTATCAAAAGTACTGAGTTGAAGAAAACTGTTTATCCTTAGGTGGACAGCACCAGGAACAACAAGTGGAGCCTGGGCGAGCGCATAAAATACAAACTTGTGGCAGTGTCCCATGGTAGTGACATCGCTTCATTATTTGAACTGGACCCCACCACCCTTCAGAAGACAGATTCATTTGTTCCACGGTACACCATCATTATCACTATGCATCTTACAAGAAACATAAAGTTTAATAATATTGGTTCATACGGGAGGCGGAGTGCAGTGTTGGGGTCATTACTCAAAAAAAGTAATGTATTACACATTACTCGCTGGTATAAAAAATTGTAATCCCTTCCATTGTTTCATTATTCTCTCTATGGAAAGTAACTCATTACTGTGTTGAACTGTTTCTATGGACACTGTTATTGACACCGTCCCCTTCATGAGTTTTTTTTATGTATTATTTAATTAATGATGTTGTGTGATTAGATAGCATAGTTCTAGTCTATTAGGTGCCTACTCCAGACACTGTACCAGGTTGTGGTATTAAAGCATTTCTTACAGATGATCATTGCTTGTTTTTACCGGGATACTAAGATGTAGCTGTAAGACTGTCTGTAAACGTTACAGCCCAAGAGGCTCTTTTAGAGAGCCACGGACCTGATTTCATTTAGAATCCATCGAAAGACTCCAGTATGACATGGAGACACATGTAAACATTCATATCTAGCTTTGTTGCATGCAAGGACAAGGACACTGGGCCATGTCATGTAAGGAACATGGTAGCCTACTGCAAAAAAACGGAAACACGGCCTACATTGCAGAACCACTTCAACTATATTAATTATTAATTTATGGACATTTATATTATATTATTAATTTATGGTGAATAAATGTTACACTACTGTGCACAGTCCCATATGCTTTTCTGACGTGATGATGCTAGCCCGTTATCAGCGGTTAGCTAACTATGCTATAACATTACTTATCTAAGTCTCCTCCAAGTGACAATCATATTATACACAATGCTGGCAATGCTGAGAACAATTAGCATCCTTGTTTATCTTACTTACATTGAGTTGACTGTGTGGCTTAATCCACAGATGTGGTGAAGCACTGTTTAGTTATGGTTTGCTAAGGAGTAACCCTTTGCTTTAAATAGTGGAGAGCTGGGATATGAGAACATTGTGTCAAAGCGTTACAGAATCTTCACATTTTATCGCGGAGTGATTTTATTATTAGCTGTGCAAAGTCTGAGTTGAAATGTCCAGGGATATTCCAACTCATGGAACGTCTCTCGGCCAATCAGAAACAAATAAATAGTTCCATAGAACCCAATTGTTGTATAAATGATACTCCAAACTCAGTGAACTGGGCATCAATCCCTCCCTCTGTAACTGGATTCTGGACTTCCAAACCAACAGACCTCAGTCTGTTAGGTTAGATAACCGCACCTCCTCAACCATCACCCTGAACACCAGTGTACCACAGGGTGTGCTGAGCCCTCTCCTCTACTCCCTCTTCACCTACGACTGCACACCTATACATGGCTCTAACACCATTGTCAAGTTTGCAGATGACACTACGGTGATTGGGCTCATCAGCAACAACAATGAGACGGCCTACAGGGAGGAGGTCCAGCACCTAACATCGTGGTGCACTGATAACAACCTGGCTCTCAACACCAAGAAGACCAAAGAGCTCATTGTGGACTTCAGGAAGTCTAAAGCTAGCACACACACACCCATTCTCATCAACAGGACTGAAGTGGAGCGTGTCACTAGCGTCTCTTCTTTCTGAGGTCCATCTGTCTCCTTAGATCCTGGTAAACGTCTACCGCTGCAACATCGAGAGCATCCTCACCAACTGTCACAGTTTGGTATGGCAACTGCTCTGCCCACGACCGGAAAGCACTGCAGAGGGTGGTGAAAACTGCCCAACGCATCACCGGTTTCTCACTCCCCTCCATCAAGGCCACCCAGGGCAAGTGATGCTTGCGTAAGGCGTGCATCATCAAAGACTGTTCTCACCCCAACTCTAGCTCTGCATCCCGGTGACATCCAACAAACTATCCCCCATCACCCCCTGCCCCGCCCCCGCCTGATGCCTCCTTGCCTGTGCCTGTTGAGGTGTCCACAACCAACTGCACTACCCTATCCCACCCATAGTGTCTATTTATTTACAAATGTACATACTGTAATTACACTTATACTGTACATAGCCATTCTACTGCTTTTCATCCTGCACATACCGTACACTTAATATTAATACTATTGTAATGTTACTGTTTCTGCACTACAATGGTACTGGAACCACACTGCACATCTGTCTATATGGTTCAGGGGTGTCAAACATAAGGCCCGGGGGCCAGGGGGCCAGATCAGCCCCCAAGATGTTTTAGGTATATAAGGGAAAATTAGAAAGCAAAGATATTCACATCCAGCTGTTTTCAACAATTTGTAATTTGTCTATCAACATTCATTACATTATCTGTCTATCAACATCTATTAAACCATGTCAACCTAGCAACCACCATAGCAGCAAACATGATTGCCTTAGCAACCAGCATTGCACCACCATAGATATATACATAGATGCCACATTGTCCATTGAGTTCTATTAGAAGGAATATGTCAACGCAGCCGCCATATTGGTAGGGGCAACACAAGCACATAAATGAATGGAGACTAATGATGAGCTGAAGGAGTTTTGGGCTACAATGTCCTCAAACTTATCAATATTTCAATATTCCGATGGGCATAAATTATATTTCATACTTAAAATGTAGCTAAACTACATGAAGAAAACAAAAAATAACACTAACACCCAAACTCATTACAATATGTTTTCGGATTTATTTTTAAATATTTGACATATACCAGTTTCATAAAAAAAAAAATATGACTTTAGGCCGTTTTGATGGTTTAAAATAGGAGAGTCAAAAGAGTCATGGAGAGTCATGAATAAAAGAGTCATGGCACCGTTAAATTTTGCCACTTCATATGTTACCATTTCACTACAGCAAGCTTTTTCACAACCAACATTCAAATGACCCCATTTGACAACATTAATAGGAGACAGATGATACGGATATCGTTTGACAAATGGAAACCTTTGTCTTATATGACTCCAGAAAATGACATGTTTAACAATTCAATTGGGCAAAGAATTAGTTCATTCACTCACGTTACGTAGCCTATGCTACGGCAGCAATAAATGTAAAAATCCTAAACACTTACAGAAAATCGCCCTTAGATCATAGAGGAGAAGTGTTTTTTGATTGAGAGACTTTTGATTATTTGATACGGAAAGGAAGTTCAATATATTTGGGTGTTACTACATTAGAATTTCAGCCCAAGTTTGGAGACCATGTAGAAATGTGCTGCATTTTCCTGGATTACTCAGGAGTGACTTATTATACAGAGGAATGGCTTATATTCTTATATTTGGTAAGATTTGCTGTTTATTTTGATGTATGGTTTGCCATGCGTTGAGTGAAGAGTTTGTGATATATTCCACTAAGAGTAATGGGTGTGCAGACCTGTGTGCAGAATGTAAATATGTTTCAATTTAATGTAAATTCAATGTTATTTTCTTGTGAACCGTTTAGCCCTATCTCAGCAACTTTCCGCTAATATCCTTGGAAAACTTATTTCATGTGATATGCGTGTGATAGCTGTGTGATGAGTACTACAGTATGTGAGCAATTCAACACAGAAGAATGGGTGAATTTGGACACAATTAGCCTCTGTCAGCCTCATAGGGTTAACCACAGCCTCATAGGGTTAACCACTATTTAAAGTTGCTTACATTTTCAAAAATATTAGAGCATGCCATCATTAGTGTCAGAAATCCCCAGAGGTTTAGAAAGTTATAATTAAACTAGTCCTTCTTACAATTGTGTTTACAGAAACTCATATGTGAGGTTTCGCCATCTATGTACAAATACATGGATACAAAGCACCAATGCACCCATAGACATCGACGAGGAGAGACCCATTCGGCTGATGGTGTGTTTTTGAAAAGACCTTCTTTTCCTTAAGGTGATACCTTAGTAACTGTGTAGTTTTATGTGTATAGTTTATGTATTCTTTTTCTGACAACAGCTCGGAACTTGCCCTACAAAAGAAGATAAAGAGGCCTTTGCTATCGTGTCTGTGCCAGTGATGGAGATCCGGGACTTGGACTTTGCCAATGATGCTAGTGTCATGTTAAGCACCATGGTGGATCACTTCAGTGCGGGTTTTATCAGTCAGAATGACAGGAGGTACATCTATGTGGCTGTCAATCACATATATGTGAAATGTGGAAGCTTCTAGGGTGATTGCATTTAGATCCAATGCTTTTTACTTTATTTCTCAGTAATGTGGATACTGTATTTGGGATCTTACAGATTTGCCATTAAACTTCTGGAAGACTTGGTGTTCTTTGTGGTGGACCAAGCAAATAATGGCCAACCTGTGCTTGAAGTGGTGATGTCAAAACCAAATCGGGAACGACAGAAGCTCATGAGGGAACAAAACATACTTAAACAGGTATTCTACTCATGTCAGGAGATTAAGTGTGTTTTAACCGGTCATTAAAATAGTAACTGTATTTATTTAAGTATAATATACACTCATTAGTATTATTATTAAAATTAATAATTGATAGGGACAGATACAGTATACATAGACACACTGAAAACAGCATCTGATGCAAAGATATGCAAGCAGATTCCTTCAAATGCGCCAGTGACCATCAAAATACCGATGCGCTGTTTGAAGTCACGCTGCTTGCTGTTAAAGGAAATGACAGTTGTCACTCTCATTGGTTTAAAGGATGTTACGCCCAAAATACACCCATGACTGATCAAGAAACATAAGAACTGCCTTTTAGCGACAGGCGCCCGACGTTTGATAACAAAACCACCCCCAATGTGGACTGGACAAACCCCTAAATTTGGAATTTTGGAATAGAACATTAAACTGTGCTCATAGACAGTGGTTAACAGAATGGTTTTCCTGAGATCATACAATGATTTTCTCTACAGAAAAAGGTCTGGTTTTAAGGTCTGGTTTTTGCAGTGCCATCTTAGGTCCAAAAGTGTAACCCTTATCAGGGTCTGTGTAACCCTTATCAGTTGAATTTTCTGTTGAAAATGAAAAATTGGAAAATTGGATTCAATGTTATAAAATCGTGTTTATTTTTTTTTTTTTTGGTTGTCAAATAGATGCATAGTTAGGATTTTGGAATTTGATTTTTTATTCATGTAACATTGGATACAGAAATGGATATTTGAAAAATCGGAAACAATGTCTCTATTTGTGCCTGAGAGGGGCAGGGCCGGATAGGCTGGCGAAGGCCGAGTTCTAGAGGGCTGCATTGGGATTGAGATCGCAAATCTTGCGGGAGTGGGCAGTTTGAACTTTGCTGCAGGTGGGTACGGGTGGCTTAAAAAAACACAGCGGGATCGGGATGTAGCCTAGCGACAGGATGGAGATGCAGTCAGTAAATGACCAGTGTGTCAAAAGACATGCAGACCAGGGAAATGAAGCAAACAACCGCATGAATAGCCTATACAATGATGTTTATTCTCCTGCGGGACGGGAGAAAACACAAAATCAATGCATCTCTATTACTGTGTGGGCATACATTCTAAGAGATTTGCGAGCAGGAGTTGACATACACATTACAGAAGCAGGTGGGAGTATAACACACACGTTGCGGGTGTGACGAGTACATGGTGTCCTCGTCAGCTTGGCCTGCTCGTCTCCACCTCTAATTGATTAATTGTTTGGACACCTGGTGTCCAGGGTGTCTTTAAAAGGCACCCTGATGCATTGTGGGTTAGAGAGTGGGCGTAGGGTTATTGGTGGCAGCAGCAAACCTGAGTCTTGGTTTTGTTAGGTTTTGGTATTTCTTTTCTTTAATTTATTTAGCACCACTACATTTACTCAGTGCATCCATACATTTGCCTACACCACTGACTTTACTGACATATTCAGGGTTTTTCTAATTATTTGGGTTTGTTATGTGAAACGCTCTAAATAAATGATTGTTAATCTTCTCTGTGGTGTGGCGTGTGCCCTTGTTTTTGTCTCGTCCTTGAGCCGGGACGTTACACGGGTGCGGGCGGTAATGGGCAGAAATTTGGCGGCAAGGGTTGGGAGCAGGATGAAGAAAACAGTCCCGCACAGGGCTCTACCGAGTCCCTCCTCCTTCCCCTTCTCATGAGAGACCCCAGCACAGACGCCTGCAAAGTAGGGCTATATAGGGTAGCCTACCCACTCCCCATACAGTGATATATGATTGACTTGATGAGCGATAGAAAACTGATTAGCGCAATTCAAAGCTAAAAAAAGCTCTTTTTGCGAACACTGCCCCAATTTAGGATGTTGTAAAATAGCAAAGTTGTTGGATGTTTACATAGGTTAAACTATGCATGTTTAGCTTAAACTGTATCCTGTGTTTATTTTGTACCCTATGCCATTCATCCGGACCATGAGGGAGGAATTAAACATTATGTCGTTAACCTTTTTTCCCCAATTGGAATCACTATTTCTCTAATAGGCTAGCCTACTTTAATGGAGGAACACTAATGATAAGAAAATAAACCACATCCAACATGAATTAAATTAAATAGAAATTTCAATTAAAAAGAAATATACGAACTAGGGCTGCAGCTATCGATTCTTTTTGTAATCGATTAATCTAGCACTTTATCGATTAATCGGATCATTTTGTTTTGCATTTTTAAACAACCAAAACAAATAATACATAACGAAAATGATGTGGCTGTAAAATGATCAACCAATTGGCACAGAGGTATTTATTCTAACTCCAACATTTGGCTCCAAAACTAAGCCCATTTATTGCAATTTATCCATTTAGTGTTAAGTGCCAGTGCCAACAATTGAATAATGTTCAAAATGCTCTCTGTAAAATTGCAGCCTCATGTGCATGACTGAGCTGGGCGAACAAAGCTGTCCATGTTGTGAAGTGCTTGGAGGGAGAAGAAGAGGGAAATCAATTTATTTTATTAATATGCACAACAAGTTTCATGCTGTAATCTAGACCTGACATCAAAGTAAATATGTATGTATATATTTCTACACCTGCAGCATTTACCATTAGGCTACTAACAAATAATTTTACCATTAGGCTACTAAAAAATAATTTCTGGGGTGAGCCTATTTGCTATGGTAACCTAGCAACCTGTGTGTGTGTGTGTGTGTGTGTGTGCACACGTGCGGTGCGTGAAGGAAGATGAGGGTGCATGCATGTGTGTATATGTGAAGGGGTTCTTTTTTAGGCATACTGTACTCTCTTGCAGTTGAACGTGAATAAGTTTACTACTTAAAAACATCAAAGCTAAACATTATATCACAACATCGCTACAAATACAGTACGTGATTAAAATCAGCCAACATCAATGTAGGCTATAGGCTATGTAGATAGATAGATAGGCTAGATAGATTGATAGATACTTTATTGACGCTTGGTGAAACAGCATGGACTGGATGTTTTCGGTTCAGATGCTTGTTCTTTTCCTTTTTGAGTATGTAATGATCCCAAAACTTTACTTGAAAACTTTAGACATTCTCTGGCATTTATGGACATCTTGACTCCACCATCGCGCCAACTAAATTCAGAATGTATCACGATTCACGCGCTAGTGGTTTGCTTCCTGAACAACGGTCCTTGTGGAACAATCAGATCCCTGCGCGTATAGTGCGCGTCATAGGAATTTAACGAGGCTTCGAGGCAGAGTTTTTGCCTCAAGTAATTTTTGTAATCGAGTTATTCGAGTAACTCGATGAATCGTTTCAGCCCTAATACAAACAATGTCTAACTTACAGTATTAGGCCTAGGCTATAGCTCATCCTGAGCATCAACTGTTTCTTGATAGCTGCAGTAACGTTAGGATACCTGAATCCTGAATCGGCTAATATTCCGAACACAGGCAGGCAAGCCAAGACCATTGCCTTTCCCCAGTCTCTTGCCTTCTGGATCCTCCTGAAATATGTATCCAGGACCCCCCTGTCCATGTGTGGCGCAAAGGTATGGTGCTCTACATACTGCCATCTCCTCAGCCGATTTCACGAGAGGATTGATACCACCAGTCTGCTCCAGCTTGAGCCGTCCCGAGCTCTTCCTACTAACTGACAGGCAGGTCTTGCTGCAGGCCTCCTGTTCCTCAATCAACTGTTCATCGCTATATTGCGCCTTGTACAGGTAGTCACAAGCATCGGATTTGCACACCAGATCTTCAGAATCCCCATTTGCCATATCAGTTTCAAAATTACCATCCGCCATCCTGATTACTTATCAGCTTTCTCCGTAGAGCAAGAGCCTAGCCTCTTAGCTTAAAAGAAAGAAGGCGGACACTTTTTCTAAATTCTGGGAGTGAGGTCACACCCCCATAGCCATTATGGGCGGGTTGAGAACATGCAGAACTAGAGAGGTAGTCTCCAGCCTCTGCCCAAAAAATCCTCTGATGACGCAAAATGCCGTCATCAGATATCTCTCGTCTCAGGGGGTCATGAAGGAGGGAAGCACAGTCATTCGAAAATACTACTGGGTTTCTACTGATACAAAGTTTAATGCAAATCGGTGAAGTGTCCCTTAAAAATACAACAATGTACGACTGTACGAATTCAGCGATAGGCTATGAACTATAGGAATTTGTTCAATTGTCTGCACATGTGTTCAAATATTTTTGTAGACTATACTATTAGATGCTCCGGTGGCATAGTAGGCCTAGGCTATATGATCTGAGCAGTGTTGAGCTTGATAAATCCCGCTTTTCCCTCGCATAGCAAGTGGTCATTTGCTCTGGCCATGCATATCTCCCTACTGTCGAACTTTCTACAGTCAGACAACTCTAAGGTAGACTAGCTTGTTTAGCTTTTTAATTTTATGCGCCACAGTAATAGCCTGACGACCCAGACCCACATCAAGATGTAGGGTCTGGGAACTCACCATTGGCAGTGCTCAATCCGATGGGCGAGATAAACGGCTGCTTTTCAGATCCCTCTGCACGCAATAGGATAGCGCTACAACTCACAAGTCCCATGCGTTTTCCCACCAGCGGAGATAGTTGGCTAGTTAATCAAATGTTTACAAATTTTGCTGTTCGCCTGTAGCAGCATCTATCTTCTTTGTTTTCAAGTAGCAGGGAATTCATACAGAACCGTCACAACTCTGCCGAGCCCGCCCACCGACTCTATACAAGATGTGATTGGCCTGGTTGAAGTTAAATTTTTCCAGCTCGCAAGCCAACGGAGAGTTGCTGCAAATTACATTTGCTGCCGCTAGGGTGCATCTAGATTTCCAGGCTACCACAGTAAATCACCATGGCTATCATGTTCTGTATTCACATAATTACATAATTTCTGTCCAATCAAATGTGCATTTACAGGAGAAACCATAGCCAAACCCGAACAGACTCCCCAAACAGTGTTTTTTGTACATGGCTAAGTAAAGCAAGCGTGGTGAAGGGTTTGACTCCGCCAACGACAGTCAATTTAGCTTTAATTTAAGTCGAGTGCTCAGACCATGCCTCAGATAGAAACAACATTAATTCCGATTTTTCAATTATCCATTTTTCTATCCACAAATTCAAAATTGGGACACAACTCCAAAATCCTAAATATGCATTTGTTTGCAAAAAAACACAATTTTAGAAAATTGAATCCAATTTTTCCATATGATAAGAATTACACGAACCCAAAAAACCACAGGGTCATTCCACGTCAATTCAACCAGGGCCCACGCACTTAGGTCTCAAAAAATTCTGAAAAAAATACCAGGTGTACCTATGTTACCCAGGAGACACACTGTAAATGTGTCTCATGTAAGATTAATACATTTTTATAAGATACAGCCAGTTTTACAGGGGGAGGGGCGTGTCAATTTTGTTCTGCCTTTTTGTTGTCAAAGTTCACAAGCCCACAGCACAAGAAGTAAACCATGTAGGAGGCTCAAATTTTGCATGCTGGTACATAAATAGGAATAGTATGTAGCAAAATTGTCACGTTTGGTCTGGATGATCCTGCATGGTCATAGCTGTCCCTCAAATTTGATAAAAATTGTATTGGAGTTTTTGGCTGTTTAGGCCTTCAGAAGACATATTTGTACTCAACATAGGCTCTTGATTTATTTTCCTTACTGAGATAAGTAGAAACACTCTCACAAAAAACAATACACAGAAAATAAATTCCTTCAGGGTCTGATCAGTTCTGATCAAGTCTGAAAAATCATTTTGGTTCTCATTTTCAGAGCACCCAAACACCTTGTGGGAATATGCAAAGATTTTTAACTTTATTCTCCTTGATCCCTTTTTTAAAAAAAAACACCAATTTGACTTGTCTTATGCAAATCTTTCTTTTTTATTTTCCACCCTGAATATGGGCAAAATGCACCATTGAGATCAATAGGCGAGTTCGACTTCGGCTGAGTCTGACTTGGTCTGGCTTACTACGTAAACGTGATCTTCAGAGGCTAGCCGGGAGGAGCTACAACAGAGGGCAGCTCATCCCAGACAGGCAGGCTACAGGCTACAGAAAATAACAGAATATCCAAAGTTTTCAGTAGGCTAGCCTACCATTGTTGCAGAAATCACGTATAAGAAGGTATCCCTTTGATTTCTGTTTATTTTCACATATTCCAACATAAGGAAGCAGCATGAGCCTCCCGTCATAATCATCATGAGGACATTCCTCCCAAATGGCCCTATCACGTCTTTGAACTGACGTCATGAGGGCGTGTTTCAGCTCGTGCAGCTTGTGGAAGGCAACTGCAAGATCTGTCTGCAAGCTAAGACTCCCGCGATATTTTAAGGCCATGTGACATGGTGTCACGGTGGTAAGTCCCTCCCCGGCTGACAGAAGTCGGACAGAATTTCTAACCAGTAAGCATTGCGTCCATCCCAGTATGCATTGTGTTCAACCCAGCACGCATCACATCAAGTCAGATCTGCACAGATCTGCCGCAAGTCGAACTCGCCTATTATTACTGTCACGAATCGTCCAGGACCTTCCAGATCCTGAGCCGGGTTTTCCTGTACCTACCTGGCTGGCGCCACTTTTAAGGTGCTCCATTCCCAGGTGGTCAACTCCATGCCATGTTTTGCTGCTGACCTACTGCATCTCCTGTCTCCCTGGTCTGCTGCTCAGCACACCTGTGTCTGATTACTTAATCAGGCACAGTATTTAAGCTGGGCTTTTGGAATCCTACAGTGCGGAGTTATCGTGCTATGTCATCTGGATGTTACTGCTGCACTGCTGCTCTTTCCCGGTGGAATTACGTTTTGACCTTTTTGGACTGAACTTGGTTACTGAACTTTGGACTGATCTCTGACCACGATTTTGGATTACTGTTTTTGGATTGTTTGCCCTGGACCTTGTGTGTTGTGCTCACTCTTGGACTTTCAATTGTGCTCTGCCATTGCCTGCTGTTTACTTGAAGCAGTTCATGTTTTCCACTGAACATTAAATCACAGTTTAACCGTTACCATTTTTGCTTCTGTCCTACTTCGGGGTCCAACCAGTACCTCTGGCCTACTGGCCGTAACAATTACATTATGTAACATCCATAACGTCACATCCATAACTCACCATTAAAGGTTTTAAAAGTAAGAAAGTTCATCACACTTTACATTGATATAAATCAGCTTTGCACAGAAACTTGACATTGTCGTATCAACATCGTTTGTGTAGAATAAACTTTTCCTATAAAGCGTTATGGATGTGACATGGCCATGGAACTTGCTGACTTATAAACAAGAGCCTTACAAATTTAAGGAGCTGTGCTCTTAAGGCAAGCTGAACATACACCATTCCCCTGTCAATCTGGAATTTGTCAAATGATAACAATTTGTTGGGACCTTGAGTCCATTAATCTACTTTTTAAATATGTATAATGTTGCCATGTGAAAAATGTTGTCTCTGTATAGTTGCACACCATATTTATGATGTTAAAACAAATGTAATTTTCCATCAAATTCAATCAGATCAGTTACAAACAATAAAATATAGACCTAAATGAACATTTTAACAACAGTTCTATTTGTTTGTGCACACCTTTTTTTCCATGGTAAGGATGACCTTTGCATAGAATTGCCCTACTGTAGATGATGAAATGATGATGCTGGGAATGCTGGGACACAACTGGGATTATTGTGAAATGTTCCTCCTTTTGGTTAGGTTACGGTGACGCTAGGTTACGGGGACTCTGGCGAGACACGCCGCTCCGTCTGGCATCATGTTTTGTTTGTTTTTATGTAATGTTCGTAATTTTATGTAATGTCATGTTTATTTTTTGTATTGATTTGTCTAGTTAAATGTTTTCTCTCTTTATTTTCGTTATGTTTTTATAGTTTTCGTGTTATTCTCTTAGTCCTTTTTACTGCTTTCAAGTCGGCTGATGTTGTTAACGTTTGTCCATTGGGAGCTTGCTATGGCTAACGTTCGCTTTTGTTCTGGGCCTCTGACATTCCCATCCATCTGTGAGCCGGGGCTGCACTTCACTGTCTGGTCGAGGGAATTTCTCGAGACAGCAGCTGGAGCTACTCTGTGAAGGATCTGCCGAGGCCGCCGAGCTGTTTCTGACCTGTGAGCTGCCATGCCAACAGCCTGGAGTCTGGATTGAGCAGACTAACGTTGAAGAACTCTTTACGGACCAACAAACTGTCGCTGTAAAAAGTCCACCGAGTTGCTGATCTACAAGATCGCCCAAGACTTCGGACTGTTATGCTTCCAGTGATATCCAGACTAACAAGGCCTAACGTTAACGTTATCTCCAGACTGCCAGTGAGTGTAACTTTGTGGGCGTTGCATCGGTTATGGAGACACAGCTGTGCGCAGTTTCACGTGAGTCATCATTGCCCTTGGACATTTTCAGCCAGTTGGAAATTGGACTAATTTTTATTTTAATTTTTTATTGATTTTATTTATTAATTTGTTTGTTGTCTGTCTTGTATGTCTTGGTGTCACGGGTACGCTGACGACTACTCCGCTCCGTCCGGCATTTTTTGCGTTTGTTATTTCTTAAATGTAGTTCTATGTCTTGGTGTCACAGGTACGCTGGCGACTACGCCGCTCCGTCCGCTCCGTCTTTGTTAGTCTATGTGTCAATGACAATGTCTTATATGTGAGGCGCTTTGGGTTGCACTCTGTGCATGTTAAATGCGCTATACAAATAAAACTGACTTGACTTGACTTTTGTTGTCTTTATTATTACTCAACTTTTCTGGCCTTTTGTTGCCTCCGTCCCAACTTTTTTGAGATGTGTTGCTGGCATCAGATTCCAAATGTGCTTATATTTTCCATGACATAGTCCAATTTGTCATTTTCAGCATTTGATGTGTTTTCTATATCCTTTTTGTAGCTATATATGGGTTTTACGAGATTTGCAGATGATTACATTCTGTTTATAACATCCCAACTTTTTTGGAATTGGGGTTGTATCAATATATCAATCAATATATTTCAAATATATTTTACCAAACATTATTATGACCGCCGCTAGCGAAGCGGTCATATAGGGATTGTCAAAGTTTTGTTTGGTCACCGGGGGCCATAATCATTTTTAAATTAAATGATTGTTATTCAGTGTTTAGTCAAATCTCATGGCCACAGATAAGATGAAAATAAAATGCATGCATGCAACAAGTGATCACATGATGAAAGCATGTGTGTGTGTGGTACTTTGCAATGTTCACATGAAATAAAACAGATCAGGCCATGCTAACACTGCATAGATTGTAGGCCACCTAATAATGACTATAGAATGTCAGTGTAGAACGCTAGTGACGCAGCCCAAAAAACTCACCCAGTGGAGTACGTTGGTTTAAATAAAACCTACGTTCTTAAGGGTTAAGGGCCCACATCAACTTAGCCCATAATCACTCATTTGCTCACTCACTGATTTGCACCCCCCCGGTAAAAAATGAAAATGCAATATAATTTTGCTTTAATCGCCCCTCTCTTCAGTTAAGATGTATGATTGTGTATGATTAACCTGACATTCTCTGGGGGTATGCCAAGTTTCGTAGAATTTCATCCATGGGGGGGTCTAAAAAAATGTTATGTGTACATTTAGTGACTGTACACTCATTGGCCTGTAGATGGTGGTGCACACACATACGCACACACACACAGGCACGCACATACTATCGGTATATCGGCAATTAGAACGGCTGATACATAATTACAAATTCAGTAGGATTAAAGGAAAACCAAATATTCATCATCATTTGGCAGCATTTCCAGTATTGGCGTTACGTAGTCGTTTGTCCACCAGATGGCACATCATTGCAGTGAGACGTTATTTTGTTGGAAGTTAACCCTTAGAACCCGATTGACGCAAAGTGCGTCAAAAAACACACCCTTTCTTCTCTTTTACATTGCTCCGGAACTGTTCATCGTAGCTAGTGTTAATTTCGTCAGACGAGACGAGAGGAAATATGTTCGTCAACAACCTTTTTTTTCATGACTAAGACGAGACGATGACGAGACGGCAGTAATGTCCTGAAACACTGACTAAGAATATCTTAAGATGCATTATTGTTGACGAAAAAAGACTAGACTAAAATGTTTTGCATGAAATAAAAACTAAGATAAAATCTCTCTTCATTTTCGTCTACAAAATGAGAAGACAGAATATCTAGCTGTTACGTTTTCAAAATATTCGAATGAGTTCATACACAGCTTTCCTGTAGGCTAGTCACGTGCTGTTGCTGCAACCCTGTGGCTGCAAACACGAAACTACATGGAACAAGAACACTGGAGATTTCTGCCAGAGTTAGCAAGCTAACTACCTAAGCTTTATGCCACAATGCTACATACCCAGAAGTTGAAGCTTCTCTCATACAAATTAACATCCCCAGAAATTAACTAGTTAGACTGATGATGCAAAGTTTGCTAGCAAGTAAGCTAATATGGAAAGTTAAGCTAGCAAGTTAGCTATGGCTAAGACGGAGAGTCTGTTTGGGGAATGTGTTGTGTTTAAGCATATCGCCATCTAGCGGCGGAGTAAAACATTAATACTTTGGCCTATGACAGTGTTTCTCAAACCTTTTCAGTTTCAGGACCACTTAACTAACCCTATCTAAAAAAAAAAAAAAAGATTAGACCTACTTCAACAGTAGCCTATAATTAGTCTACACAATAGGCCTACTGAACCACCTTGCTTATTGTCTTTGTACTTTGCTTATTGTGTGGATTCATACTGTATGATTTAAACTGGCATATCTTAGTTGCAGAACTGTTTTTACATACAAGTTGGTTCAATATTGCAAACAACTCATCTATATTATATTTTACCACGTCTGCTTTCATGGACTACTTGGGATACCTTGCGGACCACCAGTGATCCCCGGACCACACTTTGAGAAACACTGGTCTACGAATATGACAGTGGTCCAGTCAAATCTTTTACTGTCTATGGTCAAATCCCAGCCGAGCTATAACTGTAGCTCGACTTACCTGTGCATGTAAACATACTGACTGACAAAAAATCAGAATGAGTAATTATAACAGACGAGTAGCCCTGTGGACACACAATATTGTTGGAAAATTGAGATGTGTGAAACACTATTTGACTCAAATGGTAATCAGAAATAATTTGTTATTAAAAAAAGACTAACATGTGTTGACTAAAACTGACTAAGACTAAGATACTTTTAGTTTTCTTTTGACTAAAACTAGACTAAAATGACGAGACTTTTAGTCAACTAAAACTTGACTAACAAAAATGATATTTGAACGACTAAATATGACAAAGACTAAAAAGGACATTTCGTCACAAGACTAAGACTAAGACTAAATTAAAAATAGGTGACAAAATTAACACTAATCGCAGCGAGATGAAATCGTTATTGCATGACAGAGCAGAAGTGGGGCTTTCCAAAGAGACTACACACTTGTCTGTACAATGAAGTACGACATTTAAAATAAATGAAATTAAATGAAATTGTATCATATTTACAGTCTATACTTCTCTGCGTTCACCTGCGCACCCATTACTCTTGTTTGAATTACTCGCGAACCCGTGATCGCATAGATATGGCACGCATATCAGATGGAAGAGGGGACACAGGGCTATCCATTGGTACCATGTTTATCGATCCTTCTGGCTTATAAAAACAGACAAAGTGACTGCAAAATAATAACGTCATGTACACAAACCAACGCTGCACACCCATTACTCTCGTTTGAAGTACTCGCGGACCCGTGATCGGATAGATATGCCATGCATGTCAGATGAAAGAGGAGACTCAGAGCTATCATTTGATACATCCTTCATGGTTATAAAACAGACGAAGTTACAGCAAAATAATAACTTTATATAGCTGGTCTCACCCCACATTTTTGTCTGTTCTTGTGGCAAAGCATGTTTATAATCCAACGCTATCGTGTGTTACTCTATGGCAAAGCATGTTTATAATCCGGTTTTGAGATCCTAGAAAATTCCTGCATGGCATCCAATTCAAGGCTCACATTGCATCCCAATTTGTTCAACAAAAAAACACCTTTTTTGCATTTACTTTGTTCATGGCAATGCAGTAAAAAGTTGAGAATCATTATGAGTACATACACCATAGGCACGCAGGCTAACATGCAACCTCGGGTCAAGTCAGGTCAGATCAGTTCGTGTCACAGATATGGAGCGCAGAAAGGTCATTTTTCATCACTAAATAAAAAATGGCATTTATTTCCGTAAATCACACACCACATATTTCTGTAAATTGCTCAGCCCCAGAGTATCCCTCCAACATGGCAATTATATTGCCCGATTCAGGAGAGTCTGCCCTACACACACATGAAATGCATGTAGAGCTATGAGCTTGCTGTGGTGAGATACGTGTCGATATATAAGAATTTTTATAATACGCTTTTTATATTTTAATTCAGATCTGTATAGCCTAGACTCTGCTGAAAAAAAACAATATATAATATGTGTGTGTGGCACTTACAATGACCAGAATAAATCCTTATGAATAAAGGTAGTGAAAATGCCCTAAAAACAGCTTAGGGTTCTAAAGGTTAATCTAAAGTGGGTTGGAAAGACGCTTCAGGACAACACTGTAGTTTATCGCAGAGAACGTCTAATAAGGGTAGGATGATTTTCACATGAAATGTAAGTCCCATTTCTTCTTGAAGCCGAAATAAATCTGAGAATGTTTATCGGACATGCTTGGTTTTAACTGCAGGTACGTTAATCTTATCCAAGTTGTATACCTACGACCTTGGTAAAATAATGTAAGGCCTACCGTTAGCATTGGTTGAGTGATGGAGGCCAATTTGATTATTGACCGTGGCCCACTGGTTAGCACTCTGGACTTGTAACCGGAGGGTTGCCGGTTCGAGCCCCGATAAGTGGGCCTCGGCTGAAGTGCCCTTGAGCAAGGCACCTAACCCCTCACTGCTCCCCGAGCGCCGCCATTGTAGCAGACAGCTCACTGCGCTGGGATTAGTGTGTGCTTCACCTCACTGTGTGTTCACTGTGTGCTGTTTGTGTTTCACTAATTCACGATTGGGTTAAATGCAGACCAAATTTCCCTCACGGGATCAAAAAAGTATATATACTTATACTTATACTTATTTGTAGAAAACCATAAATGCGGTTACCAAGCAAATTGATATCAGCACTGTTATTGTATCTTTCGACTGTCATCTTCTTGTCTGACCATATAGCCTACAGGAGCTGAGTTAGTCACAACGCGTTTGCTAACGTGATGGTTTTCTAATGGAAAATATAGGCCTAGCCTACCTAAAAGATAACCTGTCTATGAAGCATCCTAAACAGGCTGGGACATTTCTGCTTGCTAAATAGTTTTTTCTGCTGTTGATTCGCTCACAGTCCTTGGTGGCCCTGTCAGTACTTTGTAAAATGTTGCATTACAGTAAGACCACAAAAAGTCTCAAAAAGCATCTGAGCTAACGTTCATTCCCAAACAATCCTCTATTTTCAAAGGTGTTTCAAGTAACGTTAAGGAAGAGCATGGCTCAAAGTAAAGTAACTAGGGCTGAGACGACGTAATTGACTAGACTACATAAATTCGTCAAAGTGAATAATTTGTGTCAACTCGTCACAATGTAGATTTATTAACTCACCAGTGATGATCTAGGCTACATCTCCAATGTTTTAGAGCGCATTTTGAGAGATGTACTGTATTCAGGGCAGGGCTGTACCTATTGCACGTGCTACAAAAATCATTCTGTGTATGGATGATTTACTAACGTTACGTCTGATACAGTTTTGCCTATAGCTATACATGCGTGAGACTGAGACGCTTGTTTGTTTGTTTGAAGTGCTTGTTTAGGGTGTGACTGTGAAAGGTAAATCGATGTGCTTTGATTCAAGCTTGGTAGTTGTAGTCTATGCGATTAAAAATGTGTGTGTGGGAAGTATCCAAACAATGATAACACTTTCATTATGGCTGCTTTAGCCACAGACCTTCAGCTACTGTACAGTGGGTCCCATTTAGAAGTGGCCACTTCATTCGCGCTTTCTGTGATTCATGCAGCTGGGTGAAATGTATTACAACTTTTCGCCAAGAGGTGGCGGCTTAAGTCCGCTTGATACTGTTAAGCCAGGTGTTTTCAACCAGTGGTCTGCGGCCATCGGTATTTTTCCCACGAACAATAACGGACGCAGCTCTCAACTTGGCCCGTTAAAATGTGAAGAGTCTAGCGACGCATTTCATGAAGGCCCTTTTGGACATGTCAGTTATTTGTACCACTGGTTAGATTTAAAACTACATTTCATTTTATACTATTGGTATTTAATTTGTGCATTGACAATAAAGTTGAATATCAACTAAAGATGACTAAAATCGTGCATATGTAGAAGAAGAAACATTCACAAAAATCCATGGCATGACCTCTCTTCTTGATAGCTGTTGAAAACTGCATGGAAATGACAGGGATTGTTTTGTTTGTTAATAAATAAATAAATAAACTGAGCTACAAATCTATTCACCTTCGCAGCGCCAGCAGGCTACTTGCTGTGCGGCCCGCACACACACACACAGGCATGCCAAACAAGCATACACAAAAGTTTCAAGAGTGGGGGTGGAGTAGAAGACAAATTGATTAGTGTGATTTATGTTCGCGGAACGGATGTACAGGACTGAGCGGCGGTCATATTTTGTGCCGCTATGCGGTACATCTAGTTACATTTAGAGATATATCTGTATTCAAACAATCTGATAGGCTGTACACTGTACAGCACTGTACAGCAATTAATTTCTGTCAGCATGTATACACAGGTTGTACAGACAAATCAAACACTAAAAGTATACTTATACTAAAACAACAACAGACTTGTGATAGTGGTTGGATATGTTTAATAAATCGCCTTCACAGAATGGTACGGCCATTAACTTTCAAGCCAAGAAAGTTAGCTTGACACATAGGCCTAAAACCCTGTCCGAACCCTGTCACAGTTATTGGTTATAATGTGCACCCCTAATATTAGATAAAAGGGAAAAGGGAGAGAGCATTCAAAGGGAAAAATGTGTAATATTTATGAATAGATACTGTAAAATTGATTTATATTGTTATGCTGCTAAAATACTGTATTTATATACTGTAAAATGAAATGTTCTCTGCCCAGATTTTTGGGATTGTTAAAGTTCCATTTAAGGACAGAGCTGGTGAGGGCCCTTTGTTGCGGTTGGAGGAGCTTTCAGACCAGAAAAATTTGCTATACCAGTACATGTTCCGCCTCTGCTACCGAGTCCTCCGTCACTCACAGGAAGATTATCGCAAGAACCAGGTAAATGTGAATTTGTAAACTTCCAAGTTTTAGGATTCAATTGCAGAGTTAAGTACGCACACTGTGACATCAATCCATGATTTCAATCAAATGCCAAACAGATCAGTTCATTACTAGCAGAATTAGCATTTTAACGTTTCTGGTTTTGTGTCCCATTTAAAAGTGATCGTTTCCAAACTGGTTAGAAACTGAATAAAACACTGGTTAATATTGTTCCATGTAGGGCTGTGTGACATAATGATACTTTGGGACGGTATAAAAATGGCTGTTGAAAGATATCTTACGGTATAATGTCTACTGCTGAAGTCACAATGCATTACAAAATTGCATTGCATCTCTAATGGTTTCCATCATTGTCAATCACAGAAGTGATCCCAAACCAAGCCACACTTGGTAGACCTACCTCACCCAAAAACCCACATTTATTGTACAAATAATCCATAATTCATTAAGTATATCTAATTCTATATTTTACTGAAAAGTGTGTTACAAAATACAATTGTGTAGCACAAGTGAACAGAATAATGACTATAAGCACTGCAGAATGTGTTACAATGTGACTCAGATGTGGTGAAAAGAAAAAGTTTTAATTTGTTAAATCAGAGGGAAACTTCAGTAGCAAAATCCAGGTATGGTATCCAAGTCAAACACAGTAGCACAGACAGGGATGGATTACTGCATGGGCCTACTGGGCCCAGGCCCAAGGGGTCAGGGGGCCCTGAAGCCCAAGCCATGGAATCATTGCCTCAATATCAACACATCAGGATGTAGGCTATGAATCTGATTGAATTCAAGTATTGGCCATCCCCAAAATGCACCAGAATACAGGAAATCACATCAAACTAATTAAAAACCCACACATGCAACAATTACTGTGTGTGTGTGTGTGTGGGGGGGGGGGGCACTAATTGTCGCAACCATTCCAAATCACAGTTCCATGAATCTAAGCCAGGGCACGGAACAAGGTGAAGAATTGTAGCAGTACAGTTAGTTCTCTAGGACAAGGCTCAGTATGCTCAGAAGTAACAATGCCTCATACTGTAACCAGGGAAACATAGTCATTATAAAGTCTGCAGCTAATTAGTTAAAAGGTCACAGGTGCAGAACTTCGGTTAATCGGAGCAGGACTGGAGTGGGCGTGGCTGATGCAACTGACGGAGAGGTCTACTTTAGCTGAATGGGTGTTACAGTAACTATCCTTTGATGACCCCTTATTTAGATGCAATCACCTTTGTTTCAGTTTAGCTAGCAGTGTAATACATGTGATTCTAATGTCAGAAACCTCTTATTGTCATTACAGTATGTTTTTTAAAGAGCTATAAAATATAAGTATTACTATCATTACAATGAGTCGGTTTGCCATGTCTATCTACTATCTATATAGTACATAGCTCTGGATTAGCAATCTACTAGTCATAATGTACAGCCATATCATATTCATTTAGTTTATTATTCTGTTATTAAGTTCTGTTAAAATCATGCTTGGAGCTAAAAGGGTGAAATTAGTACTGATCGCTATTACAGGACTCCATGGTTTGGTATAAGATAGAGGAATTAGAGCATAAGTGTATACAAGTGTAACATTTGCTGAAAATTATGATTTAGGGATGTTATTTAAATGTAGGTATGTTAAATGTTATTTCAGAATCTGACTGATGCCACACAGCCACACTCCCTTTTTAAAACCATACAATTTAGTACATTTAATTCAGTTTTTAAGATAAGCATATTCTGTTTAGTATCACATTAGAACTCTTTTTTACCATTAAAACATTTGAACACATGCTGTAATTAAACTTATCTCAACTAGATGTGGTGTGACCTGCGTTGTGTACACTGCTCAGTTCAAACTAATTATGGGAGATTGGCGTGGTAGCAAGGAATCTAAAACCCATGAGTTCACTGTATAGAGCCAAAGTGTGTGTCACATTTCTATTATTTTTAAATTCTTCACCAGTGATTGGCACCTCACAAAAGGTTTTTGGTGTGTGTTACTTGTTTATATGCTCTCTTGAACTGTTTCAATGTAAATAGGAGTACATTGCAAAGCAGTTTGGAGTGATGCAATCTCAGATAGGGTATGACATCCTCGCTGAAGACACCATCACTGCATTGCTACACAACAACCGAAAGCTACTGGAAAAGCACATCACTAAAACAGAGGTGGAGACATTTGTGAGCCTGGTGCGACGGAACAGGGAGCCAAGGTACATGCTACTCTTCTATGGATGTACTGTTTAAAAGTACTAGGAGTCCACAATGCAAGTTGCCATTGAACTGGGTAAAAAAACATTGCAAACATGATACTTGATTTTCTGCATTGCTATTTGACACAAATTTAAAAAAAACTCATGACATCTATGAGAAATAAAATTATCTCTTTAAAAGTGGAAAGCTGGGGGTTGGAATCTGACCTGCGATCCCACCCCATCTCTCTCTCTCCCACTCACTTCCTGTCTATCTTCACTGTCCTGTTGGAATAAAGGCAAAAAGCCCCCCCAAAAAAAATGTGGAAAGTGGGAATCTAAATGAAGAGAAATGCACATTTCTTAGGGTGCTTTCACACCTCATGCTCATTTTGAACAGTTGAATTGGAACATGGAACAATTTTCTACAAAGATGGTTACATGAACAAAGCAATTGCACTCTGTCTTGAAACCCAGAGGAGGTGGTCCCAGATTGTTTCCAAAAGAACTCTTAAGTGGTACGTTATGTCTGGAACATCTGTCAAGAGAGAAGCCACAATCTGGCCAGTGTGAGAGTAGTTTAATTACGCTCTGCTCTAAATGTTGCCCTGCAAACATGAAAGGAATCCAGAGTTAAGCTCAACATTTGCATCGATTCAGCTTGTGATTGGGAACTAAATAAGTATGTCTCGCAGCACTGAGAGGACAAAGTGAACACTAGGGGTGGAACAGTTTATTGTTCTAAAATCCAAAGATGACAAATCCTGTTCAGAATGTGTTTCTCTATCTTGCCATCGCTAAGCTTTTAAGTATCATGTTGGAGCTATCAGCCTTGTTGTGAGATAGATAGATAGATAGATAGATAGATAGATAGATAGATACTTTATTGAATAAAATTGTGAAATTGTGCTTGTTTAACGTAGAAACTTTATTCAAACTGTGTTGCGTCGGTCTTAGGACACTTCAGCTTTCACTTAAGCACTTTTAATTTTTCATCGTTTTAACTATTATACTTTTTAAACTATTAATTAAAAACTATTAAACATTTCCCCATAGACTTAACATTGCCGATTACGACATCACAATTAGCAATACGCAATTGGAATCCTATGCCAGATGTTCAGGTCACCTGCAGCAGAGCCTTATAGATAGATCTCTCTCTAGGGCTCTGACCTGCAGCAACTGTCTGTTCAACTGTTTCCTCTGCCCACAACTGTTTCAAAATAAAGTCCTCACTATAATAATTCCCTATTGAATAATTTAATCATTTAAACTACACAACTATTTAACTGTTCAGCCATTCCAACTGTGAGTTGTCATCAACTATGATTCACGCCAACTGTTTTCCCTGCCCACAACTGTTTCAAAATAAAAGTCCTCACTACAATAATTCCCTATTAAATAATTTAACCATTTAAACTATTCAACTATTTAACTGTTCACCCATTCCAACAGTCAGTTGTCATCAACTATGATTCCCGCCAACTGTTTCCTCTGCCCACTACTGTTTCAAAATGAAAGTCCTCGCTACAATAATTCACTATTAAATAATTATTAAATTAAAACTATTTAAACTATCCAACTACTTAACTGTTCAGCCATTCCAACTGTCCGTTATCAGCATATATGAATCCTGCCAACTTTTTTGGTTGCTTGGATTATATTTAAACACTATTTAACAATATTTTATTCAGCAGGCATTTTTGCATTTCCGTGCACTCTTAATTCCCTGGAATTGCATTCTCTAGTTTCATTTTACAACCTGAAGAACACATTTGGGAGGCCATGTTTGGGCATTTACTTCTTGAACAGTAGTATTCCTAGCCAGCCTAAACTTTGCAGGACAGAAGAAAATCATCTTCTCAGTATTACTGAAACAGTAAAAGTTTTATACTGTATGTCCATATATTTTCTATAGGTCCTACGTTCGGGAAAAAAAGGCAAATAGTATCAAGGGTGTTGTACACCTGTTTATTGGACCCATTTAGTATCTATCTTTTATTTCTTAAAATAGTGCATTTAATCAATGTTAGAGACTAGAGATCTACGTTTTCCTGGTGGATAGAATGCTGGCTCAGACTTGCTGTCCAGGGGCTGCCTGCACCACTCAGAGTGGTGCCTGAACCCTCAGTTGGTGGTGAAGATATAGTGATGCATGGTGAATTCTTGTCTACCATCGCCAATGAGGCGTTGTTATATACATTCATAATAGTTAACAATGAGTGAATTTGACTGAGAGAGGACCTCGGTCCCCCTAAGGTGGGCACGAGACAATAACCCTTTTCATTGGTTCTCTGGACTTGGCCCTTTGGATTGCTTCAGAATGCATACAGACTAATATGCAGAACAAATTTCTTGCGGTGTACCTATATATTCATGAGACAGGTGATTTGAGATTGGTTCAGATCAATGATGACATCCATGAATGACTTGCCATTGGTCAATGTCTCGTGTTCTCCTTACTTAGGTTATACTCATTACTTCTGCATTACTTACTGCTATTTATCAATTTTTGCTCAAATTATGGTGCAGGTGAGTCAAATTATAATTCAGAAAAAAAAAGCATTATTATTGTATTGATTTTGTTCAATTAATGTAATTCAACATGCCAATGATGATGATGATGATGATGGTGATTATTATTATTATTCCATAACCAACCAGGGCTGGCTGCTAACATGTCTACTTGGTATCCATAGGTTTCTAGATTATCTCTCAGACCTGTGCGTGTCAAACAATGTGGCAATCCCAGTTACCCAGGAGCTCATCTGTAAGTGTGTATTGGACCCAAACAACCAGGACATCCTCATAAAGACAGAGTAAGACTTCACTTTCACCTTTCTCTATATTGTATTAATAAAATGTATGTATAGACAGTAACTATTACAAAAAATAAGATATACCAGGATGGAATTGTTCCTGTAGACAGTGTTACCAGGTAGGAAAATGAGGAAACCTGTAAGAAAAAAAGGATGCTCTTTTGGTTGATGGAGCATTCAGTTTTATTCCAGTAAAAAAGGCAGCAAACCATGTGAAACACAGTTTGGGTTCAGGGGTGTAAGACTGACCACAAGACTCTCAACTCTGACCATAAATGTTTCAAAGTGCTTTAAGGCTAAATCCACACTAGTCTGAGTAAGTTTTAATGCGGACTTTCAATCTGATCAGCGTCCACAAACACCGTATCAGTTTCGCAGTAGATACAATGTGCATCCATATTGCTCCATTGATGATACGTAAATCTTTAGGCCATTCACCCTATGTCAAGTCCCGCATCCCTATGTTACTGTTGCTATGTCAGATAAACAAATCTTTAGGCCATTCACCCTATGTCAAGTCCCGCATCCCTATGTTACTGTTGATAAACAATGGCCATGTAGTGTTAAAAAAAACCTGCATTAAAACTCGTAATTCTGATTCTTGAAAATCATGACAAACCTACAGTCAACAAGTATGGGTACAACACAAAAAATAACCATCAGATAAAATCTGCAAACTTGGGAGAAATGGGTACTCAGCTAACAATGTATGGTTCCCAGAACGTTCTTGGAACGTTAGCGTTTGGTTGCGGGGACATTCCCTGAAGGTTAGGTTTTTTGTTGTCCCACGTTTCCCATAGAACGTTAGAGGCGCTAATGCGCGATAAGTTGAAGGACTAGCAGAAGACGAGAACACCCAAGCAAAGTTTCCAAGCAAAGTTTCCTTTGAGTTTCCATCTTGGCCATCTTCCTGTTTCCACATTGGCCATCTTCCTGTGATGGTTCCGCCCAGACCTCCTCATGTGGCTCATTCTATAATTTATAGCCTTCATTTGGCTTTCCTGTCTCCAGGTGAGAGCCTGACACCAGCGGAGGAAACTTTTTAACATCAGAACACCTTTTTGCAGATGAATACAGTTTGTATTAATATCTTACAAACCCACTATAAATTGGTGTACCACATTGTAAGAACAAGTGATTTATGGGATTAAGTTAACCAACATAGTTTAATTTTACCAACATAACTACAATTGTAACTGGAATTGATGTTTTTTTTTACACATTTACACATTTACATTTATCCACTTTTTATCCAAAGTGACTTACACATGTCAATTATATTACAAGGGCCATAGTCCCCAGAGAAGCTCAGGGTTAAATTTGGACAAAAGAGTCCGCTAAATACCATAGCCATAATCAAAACCATAAATGCTTAGCTTTAAGGGCACAACGGTGGAAGCCGGGAATAGAGCTTTTACGTACGTCCACATTTTCTCGTCAATGACAGGTAGCAGATGTGTGCCGACAGTTTTCATACATTTTTTCCATGTTGCTCAGACAGATTTGTATTATTAATGCTGTATTTATTTTGTACAAAAATATAGTTCATTATTAAACTGACATCGTTTCTGAATTGTAAATGGCCACTTGTTTCTGAAATGTATATGTTGTCTGAATTTGTAGCGTGTTTTCTAAATGATGTGCACATGTTGACAAATGAAGATGAAGATGGTTTTCTTAAGTTGTTTGTGTGAGTATGTGAAAGTAATCCACATTTACCTCATTCTGTATACTAGTTTTGTTAATTTGGTACTGGAATGGTGTCAAAACAGGCGCCGTACACCCAAAGAGATGCCCCATGGCACAGAATATTTGGGCATGGAGGATGAAGAGGATGAAGTGTGGCTGGTCTGGATGGACAAGACAAACGAGATACAAGAGAGGGGTATTCGTCAGCTGGCACAACAAGCCAGGCAGGGAAATGCTCATGATGAGAATGTGCTCACTTATTACAGGTATGAACTACGTCAGCTCTCTGTGACTCTTTTTATCTGCAAATTAAACTCAAATGCATTTTAGTCACATTGTGCTTTCTTGCAGACCTGCAATAGGTGTTACCAGTAACATACCAAAAACATAAGAAAATATCAGCATATGGAAGAAAAGTGACCATGCAGAATAGATAAACCAGTGATTCACAACAAGGTAGAAGGATGAGCACAGTGACAATATACAGAATTATAAATATTATAAAATAAAAGATAAGTAAAATATAAAGTTTAAATCAGGGTCTAGGAACATGCTGGGTTTTTTTTTGCAGGGAGCAGAATTCTCTAGACTTTTGTGCTGATAATTTGGACCTCAGTCTTATCTTTTTTAAGCCTACGTGGCTCTAAAGGTAAGACAATTAGACTTGTTAGTGAAGGGAAGCCAGTGTGACTCCCTGACCAGTAGGAATAAATTGGGTGGTCTTAACTGGTCTCTGGGCGCGCCGGGTGCCACAACAATGCATGCAATGGCATTAAATAGCTTTCCTATTGTGGCAAGTTGTATAGATTTTATACAATAGCTGACTATGCCACGATAGGACTTGCACCCAAAGATATAATTCAGAGATCAGTATCTATAACCCAGTAAGGTACTCAGGTTCGTAGGACTGACAGAGACATGGTTCCATAAAAAAAATATATATTTTTACATTGCTGATTGTGAATTTATTTTAATTCACATACACATAACACAGGAAGAGGGCTGAGGCTTACCATATCCGAAGGAGGCACCCCAATCACACGTGCTTGGTCACACACACACACGGCAATGATACACTCAGTGAGAGACAAATGTCACAGCACACAAAGATGGGAACCCATCACCACCAGGAACTGCTCCCACTTTCGGCTCTCAGCATCTAAACAGAAGGGGCAGACAAGGATTACAGACGACTCACATCTAAAGTGTAACAAAGTAAATCAAACAAACAACCAATGAAACACACGGTCACACTAAGGATCCGCAGCTTCACAGCCTCCCCTTAGTGAGGACAACACAAACTAGAAAAGCATTTCCTGAAGGAAATACAGTGCATGAAAATGCAAAAATATGATGTAAAATATCATACAGAGTAAAAACAAACTATATTGGTTGCTAAGTAGATGAGGTTTAATATAGTTGGAATGACTGAACAGTTAAATAGGTGGATACTTTAAATGGTTAAATTATTTAGGTAGATAGTTGACGATAACTGACAGTTGGAATGGCTCTAATGTTTGCTAGCAGTTAACAAAGATAATAATGTTAACCAAGTTACTATGCTAACTAGCATGCTAACAATGTTAAAATGTTAACTATGTTAACCATGTGACTTAGCTAACCTAGCTAATCATTTTTTAGTAGTTATGCTAATTAGCATGTTAACATGCTAACTATGCTAACCATGTGACTTAGCTAATCATTTTTAGTAGTTATGCTAACTATGTTAACTAACATGCTAATATGTTAACCATGTGACTTAGCTAACTTAGCTAATCATTTTTAGCAGTTTTGCTAAAAATGCTAACAATGACTTGCAGTTGATCCAGGTGGCCTGGCCACCTGGCAGAAGATTCGAATTGCTGTGATGTCATAAAGGGCAATGTTAAGTCAATGGGGACATTTTGATAGTTTTTAATTAATAGTTTAAAAAATATAAAAGTTACAAAGCTGAAAAATACATAGCACTCTTGTCCTAAGTAAGACCTATGTAACATAGTTTAAATGAAGTTTCTACGTTAAACGGTTGAAGCTGCATTAAACGTGTTAGAAGAAGAACTAGAAACGCAATTCCCAAGGAATTACCAGTGCATGAAAATGCAAAAGTTGTGATAGATAGATAATACAGAGCTTGTTACTGCGGTGATCGTAGAACAGACATGGTGGTTGCATAGCTTAATAAAAGTTGATAGTTTAAAAGTAGACCGTTTAAAAGTTGAAGGTAAATAGTTTAAAAGTTGTTGACAGACTGGAAGTTTAATGAATGTTGATATTCAAATAGTTTAATGGCTGTGAATAGGTAGATATTTGACGATAACTGATGCTCTAATGTTTGCTAGCAGTTATGCTAACATTTTAACTATGCTAACCATGCTACTTAGCTAATGTTTTCTAGCAGTTTTGTTAAAAATGTTAACTATGTTAGCAATGCTAACATGCTAAACATGTTACTTAGCTAACTTAGCTAATGTTTTCTAGCAGTTTTGTCAAACATGTTAACTATGCTAACAATGTTAACATGCTAACTATATTACTTAGCTAACTTAGCAAACATTTTCTAGTAGTTTTGCTAAACATGCTAACTATGCTAGCAATGCTAACAAGCTAACCATGCTACTTAGCTAACGTTTTCTAGCAGTTTTGTTAAACATGCTAACTATGTTAGCAATGCTAATATGCTAATATGCTGCTTGGGGCAGCCGTGGCCCACTGGTTAGCACTCCGGACTTGTAACCGGAGGGTTGCCGGTTCGAGCCCCGACCAGTGGGCTGCGGCTGAAGTGCCCTTGAGCAAGGCACCTAACACCTCACTGCTCCCCGAGCGCCGCCAATATAGCAGGCAGCTCACTGCGCCGGGATTAGTGTGTGCTTCACCTGTGTGCTGTTTGTGTTTCACTAATTCACTGATTGGGTTAAATGCAGAGACCAAATTTCCCTCACGGGATCAAAAAAGTATATATACTTACTTATACTTAACTATGTTAAACATGTGACTTAGCTAACCTAGCTAATCATTTTTAGTAGTTATGCTAGCTATGCTAACTAGCATGCTAACATGCTAACTATGCTAACCATGTGACTTAGCTAACCTAGCTAATCATTTTTAGTTGTTATGTTAACTATGCTAACTAGCATGCTAACTATGTTAACATGCTAACTATGCTAACTAGCTACAGTGGGTAGGAGTCATAGTTGATGACAAGTGTTGACATAGTTGATGACAAGTTAAAAGTTGTTGATGGACAGCTAGTTTAATAGATAGTTTAATAATAGTTTAAAAGTAGACTGTTTAAAAGTTGAATATATATAGTTTAAAAGTTGTTGATAGACAGCTAGTTTAATAGATAGATAGTTTAAAAGTAGACCGTTTAAAAGTTGAATGTAAAAAGTACAGTAGTTTAATGGGTTACATTGTTTAACAGTGGATTATTGTAGTGAGGACTTTTATTTTGAAACAGTTTTGGGATAGGAAACAAATAGGATTCTAATTCATTAATGGCCGTATTATGATGTCATAATCGGCAATGTTAAGTATATGGGATTTTTAAAAAAGTTTTTCTTTAATAGTTTAAAATGTATAAAAGTTTCAAAGTTGAAAAGACATAGCAGCTTGGTCCGTTTGAAGATCTACGTTACAAAGTTTGAATGAAGTTTCTAAGTTAAACTGTTCAAGAGAAATTGCGTACGGAAAAAGTGGTAAGCGGAATAATAACTAGAAATGCAATTCCAAGGAATTACCAGTGCATGAAAATGCTTAAGTTGTGATGTAAAATATCATGTATAGTTAAAACAGATAATACAGAGATGGTAACTACGGTGATGCTAGGATAGACATGGTGGTTGCATAGCTTCATAAAAGTTGATAGTTTAAAAGTAGACTGTTTAAAAGCTGAATGTAGATAGTTTAAAAGTTGTTGATAGACAGTAGATAGTTTAAAAGTTGTTGATAGACAGCTAGTTTAATAGATAGTTTAATGATAGTTTAAAAGTAGACCGTTAAAAAGTTGAAGGTAAATAGTTTAAAAGTTGTTGACAGACTGGAAGTTTAATGAATGTTGATATTCAAATAGTTTAATGGCTGTGTATAGGTAGATATTTGGCGATAACTGAAAGTTGTAATGGCTCTAATGTTTGCTAGCAGTTATGCTAAGATTTTAACTATGCTAACCATCTTTACTTAGCTAATGATTTATAGCAGTGCTAGCAATGTTAACATCTTAACCATGCTACTTAGCTAACTTAACTAATTTTTTAGCAGTTAGTTTTAAACATGCTAAATATCTTGCAATCTTAACTATGTTAACCATGTGACTTAGCTAACCTAGCTTATCATTTTTTAGTAGTTATCTAACTATGCTAACAATGCTAACATGCTAATTATGTGACTTAGCTAACCTAGCTAATTATTTTAGTAGTTATGCTAACTATGCTTAACTAACATGATGGCTATGCTAACATGTTAACTATGTTAACCATGTGACTTAGCTAACCTAGCTAATCATTTTTAGTAGTTATGCTTAACAATGTTAACATGTTAACCATGTTACTTAGCTAATCATTTTTAGCAGTTTTGTTAAAAAATGCTAACATGCTAACTATGCTAACCATGTGACTTTAATAGCTGATCATTTTTGCAAAAAATGCTAACTAGCATGCTAACATGATAACTATCTTAACCATGTGACTTAGCTACCCTAGCTAATCATTTTTAGTTGTTATGTTAAAAATGCTAACTAGCATCTTTAACTATGTTAACATCTTAACTATGCTAACTAGCTACAGTGGGTAGGAGTCATAGTTGATGACAAGTGTTGACATAGTTGATGACAAGTTAAAAGTTGTTGATGGACAGCTAGTTTAATAGATAGTTTAATAATAGTTTAAAAGTAGACTGTTTAAAAGTTGAATATATATAGTTTAAAAGTTGTTGATAGACAGCTAGTTTAATAGATAGATAGTTTGAAAAAAAGTAGACCGTTTAAAAAGTTGAATGTAAAAAGTACAGTAGTTTAATGGGTTACATTGTTTAACAGTGGATTATTGTAGTGAGGACTTTTATTTTGAAACAGTTTTGGGATAGGAAACAAATAGGATTCTAATTCATTAATGGCGTATTATGATGTCATAATCGGCAATGTTAAAATATATGGGATTTTTAAAAAGTTTTTCTTTAATAGTTTAAAATGTATAAAAGTTTCAAAGTTGAAAAGACATAGCTTGGTCCGTTTGAAGATCGTTACAAAGTTTGAATGAAGTTTCTAAGTTAAACTGTTCAAGAGAAATTGCGTACGGAAAAAGTGGTAAGCGGAATAATAACTAGAAATGCAATTCCAAGGAATTACCAGTGCATGAAAATGCTTAAGTTGTGATGTAAAATATCATGTATAGTTAAAACAGATAATACAGAGATGGTAACCACGGTGATGCTAGGATAGACATGGTGGTTTGCATAGCTTCATAAAAGTTGATAGTTTAAAAGTAGACTGTTTAAAAGCTGAATGTAGATAGTTTAAAAGTTGTTGATAGACAGTAGATAGTTTAAAAGTTGTTGATAGACAGCTAGTTTAATAGATAGTTTAATGATAGTTTAAAAGTAGACCGTTTAAAAGTTGAAGGTAAATAGTTTAAAAGTTGTTGACAGACTGGAAGTTTAATGAATGTTGATATTCAAATAGTTTAATGGCTGTGTATAGGTAGATATTTGATGATAACTGAAAGTTGTAATGGCTCTAATGTTTGCTAGCAGTTATGCTAAGATTTTTAACTATGCTAACCATGCTACTTAGCTAATGATTTATAGCAGTGCTAGCAATGTTAACATGCTAACCATGCTACTTAGCTAACTTAACTAACGTTTTCTAGCAGTTTTGCTAAACATGCTAAATATGCTAGCAATGCTAACTATGTTAACCATGTGACTTAGCTAACCTAGCTTATCATTTTTAGTAGTTATGCTAACTATGCTAACAATGCTAACATGCTAATTATGTGACTTAGCTAACCTAGCTAATTATTTTAGTAGTTATGCTAACTATGCTAACTAACATGATAACTATGCTAACATGTTAACTATGTTAACCATGTGACTTAGCTAACCTAGCTAATCATTTTTAGTAGTTATGCTAACAATGTTAACATGTTAACCATGTTACTTAGCTAATCATTTTTAGCAGTTTTGTTAAAAATGCTAACTAACATGCTAACTATGCTAACCATGTTACTTAGCTGATCATTTTTGCAAAAATGCTAACTAGCATGCTAACATGATAACTATGCTAACCATGTTACTTAGCTAACTTAGCTAATCATTTTTAGCAGTTTTGTTAAAAATGCTAACTAGCATGTTAACTATGCTAACCATGCTAACTAGCTACAGTGGGTAGGAGTCATAGTTGATGACAAGTAACAGTTACAATGGCTGAACAGTTGAAAAGTTCAGTAGTTTAAAGGGTTAAATTGTTTAACAGTGAAATATTGTAGTGAGGACTTTTATTTTGAAACAGTTTTTTGGCAGAGGAAGCAGTTGAACAGGATGTGTAGTCTTAATAAGGCCAGTTTGTATGCTTAAAGCCTGAGACTGGCAGTTGATCCAGGTGGCCTGAACACCTGCCATAGGATTCTAATTGCTTAACGGCCGTATTATGATGTCACAATCAGCAATGTTAAGTCTATGGGGATTTTTTTAAAGAAAAAAGTTTTCTTTAATAGTTTAAAAAGTATAAAAGTTTCAAAGTTGAAAAGACATAGCAGCTTGGTCCGTTTGAATACCTACGTTACAAAGTTTGAATTAAGTTTCTAAGTTAAACTGTTCAAGAGAAATTGCGTACGGAAAAAGTGGTAAGCGGAATAATAATAAGAAGTTGTTGTTGTTGTTGCCTTGGAAGAACAGTACAGTGCATTTTCATGCACTGTAATAAGTTGTTGCCTAGGAAGAACAGTACAGTGCATTTTCATGCACTGTAATAAGAAGAAGCCTAGGAAGAACAGTACAGTGCATTTTCATGCACTGTAATAAGAAGAAGCCTTGGAAGAACAGTATAGTACATTTTCATGCACTATAATAAGAAGACTTGGAAGAACAGTATAGTGCATTTTCATGCACTATAAAAAGCCTTGGAATAACAGTAGTATTTTCATGCACTGTAATTAACATAGATAAGTGCAAACAGAAAGACTAATCACAAAACCAAGGTCAACACTTTGGTGATCAACAGCACTAGGGAAAAAGGCCTCCAGTCAAGTGTATAAGTAACAGACAGACAAACTTAGGCTACAAACAACACAGACAATAACACGATACAACGCAGAACAGAGTAGAACAATCAATAAAGTGGGGTCCGTTCGTCAAACACCCATTCCTTCATAACAAGTGCTATAGCACCCGAATGAGTTCCAGCGGCCTTCTAGCCCAAGGCCTCTATGCATAATCCCACTAGCGTAGGCTACGACAAGCTAGCTGCAGGCCACGTTAACTGTGGGACCAGTGGTGCTGATTAGACGGGCACGTGAAGAAGTCGTAGGCTAAAAAAGATGTAGCCAATTGACAGCCGCACCCCTGCTACATAGTGATCCCTGGAACACACAAAATACTCACTTAAAACAGGAACTACTTGAGTACTTTACTTCGTACAAATGAATATAACATTCCCGGGGACTGCACTAGACGCACATCCAGCCGGCGGGAGGCCGATGCCGCACGGGGAGGGGGAGACTCTACGACAAAGCACTAAGTGTAAGTAACAATATTAAAAGACTATCAGTAAAATATCACAGGAAGCGCGATCATACCTGCGGCGATGGCAATTGTCAGGGAGGTAAAAAGGGGCGGGCCTTTGACGTCTGGCATAGCACAATGAGGGTACTTGAATTTAAATACAGGCACTGTTGTACTGATTGGCCCATATCTGGCTACCGAGAGCCACTCACGATGCAGCCACCTGTGTTTGAATTAAAAGTGGGCACTGCACCACTTCATTCTGCTACACTATGTTTTTTATAAAATCAGTATATTTTAACTGGATGACTCGCATATATACCCATCAAAATGATCACAAATGAGTTCAGAGATTTAATTTAATTTAACACAGGCTTCTCCCTTTAAAAGCTACATTTACATTAGCCACCTCTTACAATTACAAGAGTCACCAACCTGCCTTGGATTTGACATGAATCTGCTTTCGAGGCGATATATTATTGACAGTCTCTAGCCTTGAGACATGAGACATAATACAAACATTGGGATTTCGTTTCTTATCAGTGACTGTTTACATGCACTTAAATCACACCCAATAGGTCTTCATGAATCATCTGGTTTGTGTCTGACTGCCTTCTCATTGCTCTTAGGTACCAACTGAAGTTGTATGCCCGCATGTGTCTAGACCGCCAGTACCTGGCCATAGATGAGATCTCTAAGCAGTTGGATGTTGAGTTGATCTTCCTTTGCATGATGGATGAAACGCTGCCTTTTGACCTGCGGGCCTCTTTCTGCCGCCTCATGCTTCATGCACATGTCGACCGTGACCCTCAAGAACTTGTCACTCCTGTAAAGTTTGCCCGTCTCTGGACAGAAATCCCTACGACCATCACCATTAAAGAGTAAGATTACCTCCAATTTAGCTCCGCTTCATCTCAAAACCTTGTGTCAAGACATGATTTAGAAAAACACATTCATGCTTATTGACAGACAGGCCTGCTCATATATGGTCCGCTCAGATTGTGTCATTGTAATGATTCTTGTCTTTGGTCATTTTGATTCAAAGTGTTATTTTATGCATGCAGTCACAAACAATTGAGATTGGACCAGTTGCACATTTTAATAATTCACTGTAATAATATACAGTGGGCATCGCTTTCAAATGGCCACTTCAGTTGCGCATTACGAGGCGTGAAGCTGCTTGAAGCTGCGTGAAGCTGCGTGAAGCTTTAGTACCACTTTCAGCCACTGTGCGTCGCTCTGCCACTGTACATCGCTCGGCCTGCTGCCCCTTCTGAAAAAGCTCGATTTACCTCGATTTAGGCTACTTGGGTATGGCTTAAGGCTTGACTACACGGTGGTAACGGAAATCGAAATTTGCTGTCTACATTATTGTCAGTGTTGGATTAAATAACTTCATAAAATCAAAACAGTGGTGTGATAATTGAGCCAGTAGAGAAATAACTGTTCAGAATGAATCTGTAGCCTTGGGTAGGCTTCTGCGACGTTTTAACAGGCTACGCTATAGAGGCTTAGACAACTATGACCCACGTTTTGGTTTTAATTTGCCCTACTTCTTGACTGCAATGTAGTCAATTGACTGCTTGACATGTCATTTTTATTTTTCTGTACAATAAACAAATACATCTGCTTTATGCCGCAGAATTATGGTGCATTCATGAGCACCTGGGAAGTGGGATAAAAACTATGGGCTTTGAAGGGGGAGGTTTGCTACAATTTCAATTTGCTCAGCGAGTCACTCTGGCAATAAATAATGATGCATGTTACTTTTGTCCCTTGTATCGCGAGGAACCAATCGCATTGGTGTATCTGATATAAGTGGGCAGGAGGCGAGCTAAACAGATGACAGACGTAGTGTTATCCAATTGCGTCAAAGTCCAAAATCAGTCTGTAAACATTGGTTGTATAGTGTATCCAATTGCGTGCAGTGAGATTTTCAAATGCATGCTTGGTGCCGCCCCTCAAGTCGGGTCATTACATTATTTATTGCCAGACCCTTAATCTTTCGGATTTGGGTCTCTAATCTTCAGGCTAGAGGTTTGCGAGAGCCCCCAGAAGAATTTTTTGACGTCACTCAACATAGTGAAAGATAAAAAATGGGACTTGTTCCATGCCCAAATAAGTCACTTCATTGTTTGTCTATTCTCATAAACACAGGCGATTGTGATATTGAACAGTGTTTCCCAGAGTACCTGAGTAATTATGTGATGTTAGCCTTCTGGCTAGCTAGCCTATGAACATTAGCAACGTCGCCCGTTTGTTGTTGTCAAGTGAACGCTTCCCACTTCCCAGCCACAGACGCACTAGAACAGTGCAGTGCATTTTAAAGCAATGTAATAAGAGTGCATTTCCATGCACTGTAATATTAAGAACAAATTTTGGAAGAGCAGTAATAATGATAATAAGTAATAATAATCATCATAATAATAATAATGATGATAATATTAATAATACTAGTAGTAGGTAATAATAATAATAATAACAACAACAACAACAACAACAATAAGGAGAAGAAGAAGACTTCAGAAAATAGGACAGTGCATTTCCGTACGCTGTAATAAGAACATCATACCAACAGTCAAACATGGTGATGGTAGTGTGATGGTCTAGGGCTGCTTTGCTGCTTCAGGACCTGGGCAACTTGCCATAATTGATGGAACCATGAATTCTGCTCTCAGAAAATCCTGAAGGAAAATGTCCGGCCATCAGTTTGTGACTTAAAGCTCAAGCGGAGTTCGGTTATGCAGTGAGACAATGATCCGAAGCACACAAGCAAGCCCACCTCTGAATGGCTCAAAAGAAACAAAATTGTCATACAAAAGTTAAGACATAGCTTACATATTTATATTATTCATTTATTTATATTGGGCTTCCACATGCCTTACTCTTGTATCTAGGCCTGGCATAGTAATCATACATAGCCTATTTACACAATTGCAAAGTGGATGTATGAAAAGTGAAAGGTTCACCTAATCTCGTTCTCCCTCTAAAGTATTTTCCCAAAAATCAGTTTATTTTTTACCCCTGTGTTACAGTCAGCATAGGAGCATAAAATTGAGCTTATGAAAAAAAAAGATTTTATTTAAATAAATAATTTACCGTTAGCAAGTCCCACCCATCGAACACGGTTGAGCCAATAGACCTCTGAAGTTCGCCTACAAAAAAGCTACCATCTTTGCCCATATAAGGAGATTGCTATCTTGGGAAAATAACAGAGGGATTTGGAATTATCACACCTGTTAAACTCTCGTGGGGACGACAAAATTAGTAATGCAAACGTTTTGCTCTACACACTTTTGTCCTCTGCCTTCGAGTGGATACTATGATCCCCGGTACTCCGGTATGTTAAGGCAGCATACTTTGACGTACTGACCCATTGGTCAATACTTTCAGTCACAGAATTGCTGTTTGTTTAAAAATCACTAAATAGGACAGAAAAATGTCCAAATTGTCTTTCATGTGTACACACCTTCTCAGCCTATACTGTCAGAACTAAACCAGGTCGTGTAGCTTTCAGTGGCCATGCTACCCTTTTGGCTTCCTTTTATAAAATGTTTTCTATCAGTATGATATAATGCACTTTGATTCTGGAGGTATACCTCCAATTATTCCAGAGAGGGAGGTGAATGAGATATGAATACAATTGCCTTGCCCTAGTTGATGTGGATGAACCTTATGGGTTGTGGGTTACTGATGTACTGCTGTATTACTTTGACACAGCTATGATGCCCACATGGACTACTCAAGAGATAATAAGAAGAACAAATTTGCCACCACAATGGCATTTATGGAGGAGTACCTTAATAATGTCTTGAATGATGATCTTCCATTTGCAAATGAAGAAAAAAACAAACTGACCTACGAGGTAAAGCATTAGCTTCTGGTGATTTCTTTATCCCCCTGAATAGACACTGATATGTCAGAAATATAGTTTTATTGAGGATACTTGTTGATTTTGGATTTGTAGATATGTTTTTTTTTTCATCAATATTTTTTATTGAGTTTCAACATAATACATGACTGAAACTTGACCAAAAACAGGTAATAAAATAATCTTTTGGTGATTTACTGTACCCTCACAAATGAAAACATTGAGAAAAAATACAACCTTGAAGGGAAGCAAATTTATTCTGAGAAAAAGGAAAATCTCATAAAGAAATTTAAAAGAAATTTTTAACAAAAACCTGTTGCTCACAATTATTAGCACCCCTAGAAAAATCTTACATACAAAACCTAACAGAAGCATTAAAATTGACCTTAAAATTGATATCAAACATATTTTCCTGTGGTCCAAGGTAGGCCCAGGACTGGGTGAAGCCAGAGACTTTCTAATGAGGAGACACAGCACTCAAAAATTCCTCCATAGAAATGCATGGGGCTAGTTTGTAACGCCAATATGGCCGTTGTCTACACATATCCCACCCCTTCCTCCGCAAAACGTCGACATGTGAATACATTGAGGCAATCATGTGGTGTGAGGTGAATACATTGAGCCAATCATATGGTGTGTTGTGAAGACATCGTGCCAATCATGTGTTTTGAACTCGCCGCTGGAGCAAGATTGGTGTCGTGAAGCCTTGCACACACGCATTTCTGCCGAATAGGATGCCCGATGAGTGCCCAAAAAGCGTTGCAATATGCCGCCGAGTGGAGGGACTTGCCTAAAAGGACTTTGGTTAAGCTCTCAGCAGAGGGTCCAAAACAAAAGACCAAATGGCATCTGAAACCAGAGACTGTATACATGAACGGAGGTGCTGTTGGTTAGAGGCCTCCACTGCTTTAGGTATGCCAAAGGCTGGCCAAAAAGACTGGGCTTACATTAGTAAAACATGGTTTAGTGGAATAACTGTTCCACACAGTCTCGTGTGCAAGCAGATTCCTTCAAAGCAGATTGACTATCAAAATACCGATGACCGTTTGAAGTTGCGCTGTTACAGGGAAGGACAGATGTCACTCTCATTGGTTTAAATGATGTTATTGCCCAAAACACACCCATGATTAGGCCATCCTTAACCCTTAAAGGTGTAGGTTTTTGAACATTCTAAGTTCCGCAACAATTGAAGGTTCTAAAATTCTATGTTGATTTCAATGAACCCAGATATTCTTTAGAATGTTAATTTCCCAACATACTCCTTTAAGGGTTAAAAATATTTTTGTTTGCAGTAACAGCCAAAAAATATTAAAAATGGGTCGGTAGGTAGGTCAATATTTTTTTTTTTTTCAAGATTCAAAGTAAAAAAAAAAGTACAATTTTGGTCATGGTGATTACGTAGGAATGAATTTACACAAATGTGCATATCGTGGCGTAACTGACTGGGTCTTCAACCCGTACCTTCAAGGCGCACCATTGCAAACCTCATTCTGATGCAGGTTATATAGACCAGCCTTTCTCAAACTTCTTTGACCTGAGGCCCGGTCATGGCAGACTTTGGGGTCATAGGGCTCATCTACATGTACCCAGAAAGAAGGCTACAATAGCTCTTGGCAACGTTATATTGAAATTTGACTGTAGGCCTACAATACTCAATGCTATACAGTGTATTATACAGTCTCTGCTCTGTTTCTAAGGAAGTTCCAAAAAACAACGTCGTTCTATTAAGTTTCGTTAAATAAATAAATAGCCTTCCAACAGGTTGAAGCGGAGCTTTGATACCAACGTTATCGATTAGTTTCAGTTTCTCTCACGCAGACGCGCATTGAATGAATGCTCATACCACCACTTAATTGTAGGCCTCCATGTTTAATGACATCGATAGCAGAAACGTTTGTTTTATTTTTTCGTCGATACGCGGTTTATTGATCAACTGTGCAGCAAATTATCAAATTGAAGCACCGGGCCAAATTTCACTGCAGCAGTCTCTCTTCATGCCAAGTAAAAGCATTATCAGTTTGTGTGAATGAAACGAAGCGTAGGCCATAGTGTGACATGCGTAAAACCAATGGTGTAGAGATGACGCCACAGGGTTTTATTTAAGTGAGCCACGTTTGCATGTAGGCAATTTATATTCACAATACTTGGGCCTACTAAAAGAAATATAATTTTATTGCATTTGTATTGGTTGTTTAGAGTAAAAAAAACAATCGGTCGGTATTAACGCAAGTTTACAACCGGCAAATCGGTCGGACTAAAAGGGAAAAAAAATAAATATTTGGGTCGGTTCTAAATGGACAGGGTCGGTCGGGTTACGGCAAACGAAAATATTTTTAAGGATGGCCTTAAGAAACATAAGGACCACCTTAGGGTTGGGCGATGTCCCCTTAATTGCCATTTGACAATGTGTACAGTAATCATGATGGACGATGATATCGTCGGGGGGTGGGTGTGGACAGCTAAGAGACATTCTGACTAGGCTACCGAAGTTTTGTGGAGATCTGCTCCAAGAAAATCCTCGTAAAAGACGGATATACAGCCAATCTACACTTGCTTGTGCACCAACCAGCCGAATATTCCACATTGCCAGCCTTTGCTGGCCTAGCAAAAAAGCTACTTCTAAAATCTTAAGTAGCCCAGTCTGTAGGCTACCAACCTCATCCGCTACGCTACCGTTATGCCGACTATGAGGGCCGCGGAAAGTGAAAGTAAGAAGCTGCGATCGCACAGTCCAGGCTAGGAGAACGAAGTGAACAACTTTTACAAAAAACGAATCCCGATTACCACTTCGCTGCTGTCTGGGGCTTTTGCTAAATGCAAATCATGAAATACAAGTCTTACAGTGAAAGATGGATATATTCTGATCCTATAACGAAAACGAAAGAAATTGTTTATTTTAAAGGGAAACTTGGCTTCCCCCTCTGCTGGAGAAATTGTGCATTATGCTATTTCAACCTGTGGAAAAAGGTAACGATAAAGCACATGGATTTGTTTACAAGCTAGCAAAACGGTTAGCATAAGTTCGGCAGACAATGTGGATGTTACAAGGTAAGAAACACGATTTAAAATGAGTTTCTTGTTTCTCACTTCTCTTTCCGGGACATATAGGTTACTGTATATTAGTTGGCTTGTGCATGAATATGGCGCTGGCTTGATTCTCACGGTTTTAAGCTAACTTAGTAGCGTTGTTGTGCATGGTGCATAAGAATATGTGGATGAAATTAATTATGTTTCCCATGTCATTTGGTAAAATAAATGGTCAAAAATTCGAAGAAAATTCACTTGGATTATAGCAGATAAGTGTCTTTTATCATATCTATAATTTTGATGAGCTCTACAGGAATTACAAACTATCTCAGATGTAAATGATTGCGTATCCTATTACTCAAATTCAATTAAACCCACCAATAGGCTAGCTAGACCTAGTTTCACAGCCTAGGTATGTTAGCAACACAGGGCTTGAAAGCATTGCCTGTATCACAAACAAAAACGAAACAATGCGTGGATTTATCTGGGAATAGGCTACTGAAGGTAGGGGCGAGCTAACTCGCTGGCGTGTTTAATTTGGTTCCTTGGTTAACATAATGTAGGCTACGTTTTTTTGCACAAAATTGCATCTGCTAATAAACTTAAACATAAACACAAACAAGAGTAATCTCCTGTGGAATCTCTGACTGCGTCTTCAACATTAGCCTACTATTATTTGTTGACATGACACCTGAACGAACGGCAGCTGTTCCTGAAGTTCACTTGCGTCTATTTTTTTTTTTTTGCGTCTTTTTTTTTTTTTAATTAGGCAACTCTTTTTGCAGTGGCGCTTGAATTCCAGGACGGCGCTGCGCCACTGATGAATACATTGTAGGGGAAACACTGGGGAATGAGAAGCTGAGTTGCGGTAATTGAATTAGTGAAACACAAACAGCACACAGTGTACACACAGTGAGGTGAAGCACACACTAATCCCGGTGTAGTGAGCTGGCTGCTACAACGGCGGCGCTCGGGGAGCAGTGAGGGGTTAAGTGCCTTGCTCAAGGGCACTTCATCCGCGGCCCACTGGTCGGGGCTCGAACCGGCAACTCTCCGGTTACAAGTCCAGAGTGCTAACCAGTGGGCCACCGCTGCACCTAAGTAGGGCCACATAGGCTCAGATGGGAGGTATCTGTGTGCCATTGCCCCGATTGTCTGGTCTGCTCTGTACTGGCTCTGTGTTTTTGACTGTGGATTCTCTCTCATTTTTTGGCAAGTTTACTTGCATGGCATACCACAACAATCTTTTTATTTCTTTTAACTACCATTGGTTTTCACCATGGCAATGGAGGTAATTATGAGGGCACCATAATGGGTTGTCAAATTGGTTGTTGGAGGTACAGTAAAAGGTGCAGGATGGCACTCCCATCTGAGCCTATGTGGCCCTACTGAGCCCATGTGGGTAAAATATGTGATTAATCGTGATTAACTATAGGAATTCAGCGATTAATCGTGATTAAAATGTTTAATCGTTTGACAGCACTATTCAAAATATATCTATAACAAAGAGATTATTTAAAAAATTGAACTCTACAATACACATTGTATTTCGGTAATGAGAGTTAATTCATTTAAAATGGAATTTAAAATATATAAAATATACATTTTGATGTGCAGTACTGTTCATTTAATGTACTTATTTGTGTGAAGGAAAAAAAAAAAAAAAAGTTTTCTTACTAATGGTCTCCGTTTGTCATTTACCATATCGGTAATGAGACTTTTTCTGGATCTTGCTACCATAACATTGAAATAAAGTTATATTAAATTGTTTTACTAGAATACTTTTATCAGAAAATAAAAGTTCACATTCTATTCAGTCACTTAAATTAAAAAATCAATCAAATGAGGTAATATTTTGATGTCAGTTTGACAGGCTTCGTGAGATTCACCCACCATTTGCCTGACGTCTGTGATAACGGGCGGGGTGCGGTCAAACTGTAGCTCATGTGTGTTTTTTTTATTTTTTTTTATTATTGGAGTTTAAAAAAAAAATAATATATATATATTATCAACAAGTGCTTGTGTAGACGTTCCTGGGGCCGGTATTTCTCCAAAAATAAATTGTAACGTTAACCATTTCTCCCTCAACTCATTTTTCTTTGACATGATATGTTTTGTTTAGGCATAACAAAGGTTTGCTGTCGTTCTGTCATATGTACTAATGGCTCATTGTCATAAAGATACATTTATCTTCTTCACGCCCCGTTTTAGGGGAAAACAAGCTAACGTTAGCATTATATCATTGATTCCAATGGCAAAGGCAGCTATAGTCACACGTTACATCTAGTTATTGGTTCACAGGACATTCAATCATTTTACTAACAGTTATGAGGAAATATGTATATTTGTCAAAACTATGTACATTACCAACCTAATTCGTTTACAATACCCCAATATTGAGGACAGATATAGCTCCTAGCACTTACCATAATCTCCAATATAAAACGGTTAGCTTGCTAGCTGGGTAACTGTGTACCTATATAGCATAGCCCATTATCTCACCTAGTTGTAGGATATACGTTCGTATTACAAGTGATAGAATTAAGGTGTGACTTATGCTTAGTTGATGCTATGACATGTAAAATTAAGCAGCTTAACTGTGACTAGCCTTCTACATTTGTGACACTCCATAATGGTCACCTAAATCCCATGAACATACAGATAACTCTTACACCAACCTTATTTTGTGCCTTTTATTCACATTAAGAATTAGTAAGGATAAGCTTTTCACTCCCCACTTCGATGCAGCTCCATAGGTTTCCATTATATCCAGTCATCTTTCCCCTAAAAGGGAGCAGGTACAATACTTGCAGCCCATACACACATCAATCTAGATTCTGTCAGAATTTCTGTGGGTGGCTAAGAACCAACCAAGTAGGCAGGACCATGAATAATAATTAGGCAGTTCTACATGACCACTTATCCAGATTGGCTCAATTTTTCTGCCTTTTCCTTTCATTTGGCTATTGCATACAACAGACAAACTGCATAGATTTCAAACTTATCACAGGTCAAAAACTCATTTTGATCTATGTTATTTAAAAAAACAACAGAAAAAAAGGGATTTTATTGGCATGGGATCTTTAAACCTCCTATATTTACCTTTCACAATATAAGTTACTTTTTCCATAGACATGATAATAGTATATTGATTTTTATGTCAGATTTATAGATAATGTTAGTAACAACATGACTTCTCAGGTGGTGAGTTTGGCGAGACACCTCATCTACTTTGGCTTCTATAGCTTCTTTGAGTTGCTGCGTCTGACCCGCACATTACTTGGCATCATAGACTGTATCCCCAACCCAGCCTTGAATAATCCAGCAATTCAGGAGGACGGTAGTGGTGAGTTTGCTGTTAATTTTGAGCTTACTGTATGCATTTTATTATTCTATATACTGTGTCTATCTTTCCATTCAACTTTTGTTTATTTGTAATTTAGATGTTTTCAGTGTTGGTCTGGCAGACATTTACTAGTCTGTAAATGTCATAAGTAATTTTAGTTAATTGTGCTGTGTATTGGAGAATTGATGTTCATTCCATTGCTTCTGTTAGGGAAAAACGTGAAGCGATCCATCCATGGTGTTGGTCAGATGATGTCCACAATGGTGCTCAATAGAAAACAGTCAGGAAGGCCTACTGTCAACCTGGATAGCCAGACTCGCCACAAAGACAGCATTGACATGCAGGATGTCACTGTCATGGATACCAAACTCAAGATATTGGAGATTCTCCAGGTCTGCTCTATGGGAAATTCTTTCTGACTGTAAACTAAGCATGTCAAGGTGCTTGCTTCAGTGTGCTTATGAGAATCTAGCTGAGCTGAACCAATGGCTGAGCTGATAGGAGTGTGGCCCTTTAATATTCTTTATGCAAATATATAATTTGACTTGTAGATTCCCCTTGCATATATATGAGTTTTTGAAGTATTTACTCTGACACATCGGCAAAAAATGTTATTTATTTTTTCTGACCTCATGGTTTTTATGCATTGGGCCTCTCCCTATTCTGTCAGTTTATCCTCAACGTACGACTGGACTACCGCCTCTCCTACCTTCTGTCTGTCTTCAAGAAGGAATTTGTGGATGTGTATCATATGGGAGATGCTGATGCCACATCATTAATAGATCATGCAGGTATGGAGTATTAGACTATATATTCATGTGGCCATCAAAGGTTTTAAGCTTGTGTTAAACAGGACAGAACGGTGAAGCAGTGGTACATATTTTGTCCCAGACTGTCCCAGTCACCGTCCCCATCTCTGTCCCAGTTACCATCCTAGTCACCAGGCGCGCCTGCAGGTGTACGTCCGTACGCACTGTGCGTACCATCAGGCTACTCAACAGCGAGAGAAAATGTCCCTTGTGTGTGTGTGTATTCACACCAAACCTTCCCAACTATGCACAGTATCCCATTAGCTGCATGCCATCAGGCTATTTACCATTTTCTATTACGAAAAGTTAGTGAACACATTTTGTTTGAGCAGGAGAGAGAATACACACGCAGGCACGCAATAGGCTACTTGTTTTCTTTTACTCAGCTATCTATATATGGTTATCAGCACACAATGTTGAGCTAATTCACGAACTCAATACTCATCATGGATATCACAAGTTTTAAACAACGAAAACAGAAAGGATGGAGGCAGCAACGCTAGGAGTTATTCCAGATGGACAAGAACAAGGTAGGCAATTGGTGTGCTTGTCAGAACGTTAGACTGCACTAAAGCCAGACGTCACGTTACGCTAGAACAAAACTAAAGGTTACTTTAGCCTCTGTATAGGGCTGTATCAAGTTGTCCAAATGAATAGGTCATTGTAGACGTTGTTGTTGTATTATTGCATGTGGACATTGTTATGCTATGTAGGCTACTTTTTTGCTGACTGACCAATGCACGGACCTAAAACGGACAAATATTGTTCACGAGTGATTTTTTTTTTTTAGCGGGGGGGTGATGGGTGTGCGTACCATAGCATTAATTCCTGCAGGCGCCCCTGCTAGTCACCATCCCAGTCACTGTCCCCGTTACTCTCCCAGTCACTATCCCTGTCACCATTCCCATTTTCGTGTTAATTTGTCTGTGTCTGTGTCTCCTGTGTCGTCTGTGTCCGAGTGTCCTGTGTCTGAGTATGAGTCTCCTGTGTTGCCTGTGTCCAAGTCTGTCTCTGTCTGTGAGTTCCCCATGTCTGTCTTGCCCGATTCTCCTGCCCTGCCTGAGCCCGCTGCCCCGTCTGAGTCTGCCCCTTCTGAGTCTGGCCCTTTTTTGCCCACCTTGCCCAAATTACATTTGCTGCCAGGGCTAGTCTAGCAACTCTCCGTTGGCTTGTGAGCTCCAGAAATCGAAACTTAATCAGGGCATTGAAATCGTGTATAGAGTCGTTTGGTGGGCTTAACATAATGATTGATGGCAGAGTTGCAACAGTTTGGCTTGAATTCCCTGCTACTTGAAAACAAATATCCTATTGCGTCCTATTACGTGTAGAGGGAATTTGAAAGACAACTGATTATCCCGCCCCTCGGACTGAGCACTGCGAACGGTGAGTGCCCAGACCCTACATTTTAATGTGGGTCTGGCTCGCCAGGCTAGGTTACTGCTTCAGCCTCTGGCAAGCTCAGAAGGGGGCGGCAAGCGACTAGCTTGAGAGCGACGTGTTGGAGACTCATGGTGTGTAGGACAATGACTTTTCATTGGCAACAATATTAAACCAACCAACAATATAAAATATTAAGAAGAGCTCTTTTATGAATTAAATCCAAACAAAATTATTACTGGCCTTTGTCCGAATCTGAGGCCCGGCTATAAATAGAATCCCCGCCATAATTTGAGGATTTAGGTATGCACGTGTTTCAGGCAAGTACTAATCTCTGAAAAAAATCTCTGACTGAAAGTGCACAGAACTTTTGGATTTGAGAGCGCTCTCTAGTGGCTAGACGGTAATGTTTCATGTAGGGTTCATGTCAGTTAATATGAATTAACATTTAAAAACATGTTCGGTAACACTTTATAATAAGGTGCCGTAATAAATAGCAAACTAGTCATTACCTAACCCTTTGTTAAGATAATAGTTTAATCATTAATTAAATATTAGTTGTTTGCATAAAATCTGTATGCTAATTGTTTAACAAATAGAAAAAAATATATTACCTAATATTGTAATTGTATTAATATGTGTTAATAGTTAACTAAATGTCTTTTTGGCACTAATTAAAGGTTTGATATGAATGTTGAGTCATGTCTCATGAAACAGTCTTTCATGCTTTATGTGCAGTTTATGACAGCTGCTATGAATGTGTTATGAACTCACCTGTCAAGTAAAGTGTTACCGTTTATTCTGATGTATTACTGCTATATTAATTAAGCTTAACCAACTTTATTGTAAGGGTCCTATGAGGAGTGGTTCATATTGGGATAGGCAGAAGCACAGTTTAATAACAATTAGTTAAATAATAATATGTCATTAACTTTTATATTAACATATAGTTTGTAAATAAACATTTAATAATAATAATAATAATAATAAAGCTTTATTTGTATAGCACCTTTCATACACAGAATGCAGCTCAAAGTGCTTTACATTTGAAACATGTAACACAATAATAGTCAGTCAGTCATTATCATTATCATTTAACGTTCACTGTGCTTTCTGTAATAAACATGTTTCTTATTCAATAGCACCATGACTTTATTTCTTCATTCGGAGCTAATGAAGTCACCCTTTGTGTAAAGAAAAGAAGGCTATAGCCTACATTTGTAAAGAAGGCTATAGCCTACATTTGAATAAGTGAACATTGGACCACTTTGACAACAATAAATGAGTAAAATACACATTGTTTTGCTGTTTCTATCAATGAAGATGTCAATTTTGGTTGATTATTACCTAATGCTAGCCTGACGAGCCAGACCCACATTAAAATGTAGGGTCTGGGCACTCACCGTTCGCAGTGCTCAGTCCGAGGGGCGGATAAATGGTTGTCTTTTCAAATTCCCTCTGCACTAATAGGACAGCTTTTATGAGTCCCATGCGCTTCCCAATTAGCGGAGCTAGTTGGCTAGTTCAAACTTTTGCCAACTTAATAAAAGCTTAACTCGTGTCACACTGTTCGCCAACAGTAACATCCATCTAATTTGTTTTCAAGTAGCAGGGAATTCAAGCCAAACCGCTGTAACTCTGCCATCAATCATTATGTTAAGCCCGTTTAATCCACTCTATACACACCATTTGATTGGCCTGATAGATGTTTAATTTTTCGAGCTCACAAGCCAACGGAGAGTTGCTAGACTAGCCCTGGCAGCAAATGTAATTTGCTGCCGCTAGAGTGCGTCTAGATTTCTAGTCTAACCTAATGCACCATATTATTACATTTGCATTTCTTTTTCTTTGCAACACCGCATTTTTTAATGACAACCGCAATATGTAATATAATGTATTATTACATAATGTGGTAAAATTGATTACATATTGGATTTAAGCAGTTTATTACAAAATCGCGGCAGTTATTACATAATGACGTGAAAATGTATTACATAATCGTGGTGTTATTACATAATGCGTTGTTACATCCTACCATCATATTTTTACATGGGCATGTAATTGGGACTCAATGGTATTTTAATCCCCACCGTCGACTTCAAGGCAGCGCTGCGATCGTCGACTTCAAGGTACCTAACTCTAACCCTAACCCTTGCCTAACCCTAGTGTCTTCCATGCAGTGCTGCCTGGAAGACAATGTTGGGGGCTTAAAAACACCAAACACAGTAATTGAGCTACATCTTTTTGCTCAGGAATAGCATGTTTTGAACAGTGTTAGGATACGTTAAGGTCACATGGTAGGGCAAGCACTGACTTACAGACAGGGCTTCAGTGATGTCACTAACTGTGGCTAATTGGTAAATGAACACCTGTCCTGAGTCCTTGGCTCACAATTAGTTACAGGCCTAACACCAGTTTGTGGAATGATTTATTGTATGAAAATTGCAGTATGAAATACAGTATGAAAATTGCAACAGTGTGACATTCTGCTACTTTGTGTCTATACCAGCTGCTATCAATTTGCAATACATTGGTGAACAGGCTGAGGCAATGTTTGGTGTTGGGTAAGTTGAATGATTACGCTGAATTTAGCTAATTAATATTTGTTTTTTCATTATTTTGCCATTTCTGTAGTGCATATAGGCTACAATACTCATACATGCATATGAAATGCATGCCATCTACCGTATGGCTTTTTGTTCTTTGGTTTGTTTGTGAGTAGGAAGGGCAACAGCATTCTGGAGGTAGATGATGAAGGAGGTCGCATGTTCCTAAGGGTGTTGATTCATCTCATCACACATGACTATGCACCACTTGTCTCAGGGGCTCTTCAACTCCTCTTCAAACACTTCAGTCAGAGACAAGAGGTCTTACACACCTTCAAACAGGTAGTGATGCACTGTGTCCCATGAATGGTAAACATGGACTTTGTGAAATTGCATATACAGTATATTCTTATTAGTTAATTAATTGTATATTTATGTCTATAATAATGTTTATAGTCTATAAACACTACTATACACCCATCATATTTTCTGGTAAAGTTCAGTAAAAAAATCATCTTTTGGAAAGCAAGTTTATTCTAATTTTTATCTTGGAAAGCAAGTTTATTCTAATTCCCACAGTTTTCCAATGGGGTTCAGATCAGCAGACTGAGATAGGTATGGTAGAAGCTTCATTTCATGATCTGGACATACATTTTGGTTCATTGACATGCTGGATGATCTAATCATGACCCACTTTTAGTGAATTGGCAGAAACTGTTTTTTCTTGAAAGTGTTCATATTTTTCTTGCCGTTCATGATGACGTGTTGTTTGATGGATGGGAAGTCAGAATGAAAGTTTAATTCTGTATTGGAATCCATGAACTGGGAGAATACACCACACATGCATGGAGTTCAGTTGCCTACATCCCCCTTCTTTAGCCATGGGCTGAGTGGTGGGCTAAACTGAGTTTTTGGTTTGTGTCTTCATGTGCTGCTTTGACATTTTTGTTGGAGTCTTTTCTGACATTGTTCTGGTAGTGTCTGTTCAACATTTTCAGTCAATTCTGTTTTGTCCATCTCTGGATTAGGTGTGTGCTGTGGCATGTCCAATTCATTAGTGTATTGGAGATGGTCTTTGGAGGCTGTGGCTCCAGCACTGACAGGACGGTGTCTGTATTCCTTTCCTTCATGCTCTACCACGTACGAGCATTCCACACAGGCTATTCCACAGTCCGAGCCCTGTCTACTGGTCAATAACATACATGCTATTCGCATGTTGGTGTTTTTTTTCATAAATGACTCACACTTATCAGGAAAATTAAAGCCAAATGTTTTTGGCTTTAATGGTTTTGCGCCAAATGTTTTTGGCTTTAATGGTGTTGCGCCAAATGTTTTTGGCTTTAATGGTGTTGCGCCAAATGTTTTTGGCTTTAATGGTGTTACGTTTCATTTTTAAAAAAGGTTTTCGTTTTCATTTGATTGTTTTCATTATCATTTCTTTTTGGCTAGAAAAACTCACATATTTTCCTGGCATGCTCTGTAGTCTCCAAAATACATTCTACTATGCACTCAGACATCATCAGAGATGTTTCCCGGGGTCATCGGGTATTTTGTTTCTCGAAACATCATAAACCCTTACCGAGGCGACCCAGTCGGGGATGATCAGACCCAGATTGTGTCTGAGTAGCACCTCTCCACGGTTCACTCCTCTTTAACCACAGTCAGCTTGATGCCTTTTCTGCTGCCTCAATGCTGTGTCTGATGGCCTTTTGTAGGTACCTATGATGCTTAGGAGATGGTATTTCCCGCAGTGTCCTCCACCATTGTCTGCAACACTCATCTGTCAGGTCAACGTACCTGACTTCCTTCCTTTCTGTCACCTCTTTTATCTGGTCCTCCCAGGGGACTGTGAGCTCCAGAATTACCACCTGCCTTGTTATTATTGACAGGAGGACCATGTCTGGCCTCAGTGTGGTCATTGCAATGGACTCTGGGAAGCTGAGCTGTCTCTCCAGGTCAACCATCAGCTGCCAGTCAAGGACCACTGCTAGGAGACCTGACAAAGCCCTTTAGTGTAGTCTGGGCTTCTCTCCCGCTTTAACTAAGGGGATGGTCTGCCTTACTGGTTTCTGTTGCTAGGAGTGGGCAATGGCTGATGGACTCAGCCACTGTCTTCAGCTCCTGATTGTGGGGCTTTCGGGGAGCAGCTGAGAATGTATTCCAGGGCCCCAGCCCCAGAACAAAGGATCAAACAGGAGTCTCAACTTTACACCAGCAAAAGAGGTTTGACAGAGCCAAGTGAATGGTTCAGGAGTTACAATTTATCACATTTATCCAAGCTTACCAGTCACACAGTTGTGTTACCTGGGACTTGTTATTAAAGTCTCGCCAATTGTTACATTTCGTGACAGTACACTTTCAAAGTAGCTGTGTTTTTGTTGGTTAGTGGCGTTAAAATAGAAATTTGTGATCATGTGTCTGACCACACCTACTTTTTCATTGACTTGCCAATGGGTGCGCAAGGTTCATTTGACAGCTCGACTTGCAAGACAAGGAACACGACTTGCATTGTGCCTGGCACCACGATGTGCCAGGTTTAAGATGGGGCCCTAAGATCAGTCACCAAAAGATTTACTTTACCAGGGGTGTCGAAAATAAGACAAGTACAATCTGTCTATTAATTATAATTAAAATGACAGTGACACTTTGAAAGTGGCTATTTTGTATGGGCTAACATCAGGCTAACATCATCACTGAATTATAGTTCTGTTGCTCCATGTTGTTTGCAGTAGATACTTGATAAATGTTCAACTTTTCAAGAGGCAATGCAGGGGCTAGCCAATCAAATTGGCTTTCATACAAATACCTAGATGGCCATACTTACAGATAAAAAATTGTTTGGCTTTTTATGCTTTGATTTTTTGAAGTTAGGGAGAAAGAAATGCTGTCCAATGTAAAATGTAACCCAGTCAAGCAGCGTATTATTACTGGTTACTGATTATTATTATTATTATTAGTAGTAGTATTACTGTGCACATCTCTTCATAATGCTGTAGAGTGCTCTATTGACTTGAATTGACCTTCCCAACGTTCGGAGGTGTGATAATTTTGTATAACAGACCACTGTCTAGGAAAATGGGTTTTGTGCCTCTGATTTCGCGAGTAGGCCAGTTGGCTCAGTAGATGGTCCGAGACAGCCATATTTGCAGATAAACCTCATTTGTTTGTCTTTGTTATGCTTGGATTTTGTGAAAATAAGAGAGAAATAGACACTGTACATTCTAAAAAAGCCTGTTCACTGTTCACTGAAAAATTTCATTTTTCTGAATTCTAAAAAAGCCGTTATTGTAATCCCTAAACACGGCTTAAATGATGTGTGAGCTAACTATCTAACGCTGCATGTCGGGGTACTTTGCGCCCTGTCAGGACTTATTTTCTGACTGGCAGACAAAACATTACCCCTTATTAACTGCTAGTTGCTAGTTGCTAGTATCTAGTAAACTGAACTTTGTAACCAACCCATAAAAACACACTATAACCTCCTAATGATATGTTTTACTTTACTAGCTCATATTTAAAGCAGCACTAAAGAAGATTTGCTCTCAGAGTCCCCCTACAGTTAAGAAGCACAGTAATAAATGAACTAAATGTGCGTCTTTGTAACAAACTATCAACATAACTCTGATACAATATAGATAAGACCTGCAGTCTGTGCTCTCTCTTTTTTTGTTTCATTTTCCAGAGTGCTCCTATCCAAACAGCAACCTCCTATGGCTATTTTATTAAAAAGTTCAGGTGCCATCAAAATGGGGCAGCCGTGGCCTACTGGTTAGTGCTTCAGACTTGTAACCGGAGGGTTGCCGGTTCGATCCCCGACCAGTAGGCACGGCTGAAGTGCCCTTGAGCAAGGCACCTAACCCCTTACTGCTCCCTGAGCGGCGCTGTTGTTGCAGGCAGCTCACTGCGTCGGGATTAGTGTGTGCTTCACCTCACTGTGTGTTCACTGTGAGCTGAGTGTGTTTCACTAATTCACGGATTGGGATAAATGCAGAGAATTTCCCTCACGGGATCAAAAGAGTATATACTTATACTTATACTAAAATGATTTTGAAAACGTTATTTTAAGATAAACATTTTTTTAGCGGGGCTTTAGTCACATTGAAATTGTAAAATAACTGCACCTTGTTGGAAGACCCAGAACAACATAAAACTTATAAGTGCTTTATCAAGTGTGTTTTACAGTGAAGGGGGAACTTCACTAACTAATGTGTAGCATTACGCGCCAGAACGCTTACCACGCTCACGGTTTTTCATTTTGTGAAAATGTACTGGCGAAGTTCATATTTTGATACAAAATGACTTAGTGAAGTCATACCACAATCTAGACACATTGAGATGTTCTTGAATGTTTTTTGGTCTTATTTTCTCTTTCCCTTTCTTCAGGTTCAGCTGCTCATCTCAGCTCAGGATGTAGATAACTACAAGCTAATCAAAAGTGACTTGGATCACCTGCGCACTATGGTTGAGAAGTCAGAGCTGTGGGTGGATAAGAAAAGCATCTCAGAGAAAGGAGAGGGGAAGAAAGATAAAAAAAAGAAGGAGAAAGTAGAGGTAATGATCAACTATGAAATTATTATATGTTTCTTCTCTATGTTTATGTCTAGGTTTGTTAATATTATACACTGGCAATGCTTGGGCCAAACATACTGAATACCTAATCCCTCCCCTGTCCTTGTCAGACATCCTCTGAAGACATGGCCTCCAGGAAGGTGAAGCAGGACAAGAGCAATGAGAACTACCAGATTGTTAAAGAGGTTTGTTATACTAAGCTAAAAAATAGTCAACTGTACACTTATTCACCACTTGGTAGCACAAATACGTGGTGTGAGTGAACTATTAACAATGCCACCACACAATAGGAAAGCAAATATCCTCCCATGTATTGGTTCTACCTGTGCACCTAAATGAGGTGATTTGACTAATTAGTTCACCTAGAGTTGAGCTAATAAGCATCACCTGATTTTACTGAGATGTTGGAACAAATATGTGGTAGGACTTTTACTTTCTGAAGCCAGAGGTGTGTTCAAATTCGCAAACATAGGCGCAAATGTTTGCAAACAATTTTCATTTGCGAACACTTGCAAACAGTATGAGGAGGTAGTTCTCTGTGAACATGTTGGGAGTTGGATGGAGAGTTACTACTGAAATGGAATGTTAACACAAAATTGTTCAAATTTATCGGTTCATACAATCATGTTTGCTGTGAACGTTTGCCTCTGTTCAAGGAATTTGAACACACCTCAGGTTTCCCATATCTGACATTGGGAAAGATGTCCAATTTCTTGTGCTGCTGGTTGGGGACTTACAGTACCACAGTAGCCATCCAACAACCTATCCTAATCCTACTGTTATAATTGCTGAACACACTTTCACAGCCAGGCAGATAAGTCAGTTTATAGCTAATTAGTTAAGACAAAAACAAATGTATGAGCTAGCCTATAATGTAGGCCAATCAGCCAAAGTTAGCTAAAACCTTAGCTCGCTCTCTCACTTCTTCAGTCCTATAATAAAATGAATGTTCTCAAACATCACTATTTACCATGATATTGTAGATAAACAGGCACATATACAGGTAATAGGGAAACAGGTGAATACAGTGAAACAGGTGAATACAGTGATATTTGTAACAGAGAATGAAACAGATGACTGGTACTGTAGCTCTGTGAATAAAGTATACAGCTCTGAAAAAAAAATGAAGAGACCACTGCACATTTTTCTGATGTCATTCTACCGTTGCTGAGTGACATTCAATTGAGTTGACGGTCAAATTCTCTGTTAACCATTTCTTGACTTGTTTGGCTGTATGTTTTAATAGGCTGACACCAGACATAATTTCACTGCATTTCTTACTTCCAGTAACTATATGCATGTGACAATAAACTTCCTTGTATCCTTGTATCCTTGTATGTTTTGGATCATTGTATGGTTTAATGGTCCAATGTTGCCTATTGGGGCAGGTCTCTTTGTACACTGCCTGAGAAGGTCACCCCTGGTTGAAAAACATCCCAAAAGGATAATTTTCTATCCCCCACAATTGGACATGGTGTCATTGGAATTTAATGCTTCTTCTTTTTTTATGCCAATCACAGGCCATGTCCCTGGGTCAAAAAAAAAAAATCAGCAAAAGCTAAATTCTTTGTCCAGGTGTGCCCTTATAAAGGTTTAGCTGAGTTGTGCATGTTTGGAGAAGAGTGATCCATGATCAGCATCCAAGATGACCAAGTGATCAATTTTGAGATGGAGTGAACATTTCAACCACCAAAACACCATCCACAATGTGGAGAATAGCTATAGAAATGTATTAGTTTTGGGTATTTTTCAGACAATGGGACCTGGTGAACTTCTCAAAGTAAACAGGAACACTAAAACAAGGGGCAAATTGAGAATTTTGGAGGAGAAGATCAGGCTGTCGAGACTAGCCCCAATAGGCGGCATTGGACCATTAAACTACACAATGATCCAAAACATACAGCTAAACAAGGCATGAAATGGTTAACCGAGAACAGTACCAACATTTTAGAGTGGCCCAGCCATAGTCCAGACCTCAATCCGTCAAAAAAGTGAGCACAAGGCCAGAGGGATGGCAAATAATCGCTCTTGATTCAAAACCCAGATTGCTGTTAAAAAGTTGCAGTCTAGAATCATTGTGTAGACATGAATAGGCTTGGTAGGTATTATAAGAACCATTTTGAGAGCTGTGAATGCAAATAAAGATGTTTCCATTGATTATTTCAAAAGGGTATGAATCATTTTGGACACGCCATTTTTTAAAACATTTTTTAAAAAAGATGAAAATGCTTCTTTTTTTGTTTCCATGTTTCTACCACATTGTCTTACAACCTTTTGACATGTGGTAGTGTCATTTTCAGAACATATCGATAAAGAGAAAATCAACATTAAATCAATATTTGCCAGGGGTATGAATAATTGTGTTCTTAACTCTATCTACTGATTCATTTACTTTATGTATTATTAAAAACTAAACTAACTCACTTTACCCACAACATGATCCAATCATGGACTATGAGTAAGGTCATGTAGCCTACTGTTGTTGACTTTAGCATGGACTGACTCCCTTTGCACCTTGCACTTTAACATTGCATTGCACGTTATGTATATGTGTATTTATTTATTTATTTCCTACATAGACTAGGCTATTTATTAACTATTTAAGTGGCAATTAATATCTGTTTATATTATGGCTGTCAATCGATTAAAAAATGTAATGAATTACATACTCTGTGATTAATTAATCTAAATTAATCGCATATAATTTTGCTGTGAAAGTATTTAAAATGTTTAAATTCAAATGAATCATTGAATAATCAGCATTAGTGACATTAAAGTTCAAAAACTCTTTTATTATTATTTTCACTGTTCAAATAATGGCCATAATAATCTATGATATGAGAGCGGGAGCCTGTATTGTTATTGGATTTTTTAATTTTTGTTTTGAGTACAAAATCAGAAAACAAAAAACAACTCATTATCCATTTTTTCATTTTGGTTTTGGAAATGGATGTATCGGTATAGTTTATTGAAAAGTCGTTGTTTTTACATATAGCACCTTTAAGGTGAGAGTAGTGCACTGCGCCAGTCCAAAGAATTGTGAAGTACAAAAAGCTCTTGCTGAGCCTGCTGGTGCGGGAACAAATGTTCCTGAATCGGATGTGAAGTGGGTAGAGAGTCTGTCATTTATGATGCTTTCCCTAGGGAGCATTTGTAGTAGGCTATATGTCCTCCAGTGGTGGCCATGTGGGTGCTAATGATCTATAGGGGGTGCGACGATCTTTAGTGGGCCCCTATACTGTCGGTGTTTATCCCAACATCATGTTTTTATTTAGTCCACTTCATATTGTGCTTATTAGAGGCTGAGGCATTTTGTTTATGTCCTGATGACCTAGCCTACCGTTTAGTCTGTGCATCGGGGCAGCTTAGGCCTGCGACGATGCAAACTGTATGATCAGGCGCGCCTGCAGGTGTAGGCCTACGGCCGTACGCACTGTGCGTACCATCAGGCAACTCAACGAGAGAGAATTTCCCCTGTGTGTGTTCACACAACGTTAGCCCACCATAACTTACCAACTGCTTCACAATTGTGCAGTATCCCATTAACTGCTCGACAATAGGCTATTTACAATTTTCTTTAAAATTTGTCAAAACACATTGTCAAAATCAACTTTAATGTACGCACCTTTTGTTTGAGCAGGAGAGGGAATAATAGCCTAACAAACGCACGCAGCAACAGAAGTTGTGGGCTAGGCTACTTTCTTATGCTATGGTTGCCTGTTATCAACACACATGTTAAGCTAATTCACTAACTCAAAACTTCAAGGCTATCATGGATATAAAACGTTTTTTTGGAAACAATGAAAGGGTGGAGGTAGCAAAGGATGGAGGCAGCAAAACTAGAGGAGTTATTTCAGATGAACAAGGTAGGCAAAATCATGGGCGGATTATGAACTTTCAGGCCCCTGGGCCCAGATGTATTAAGGGCCCCCCACTAATTGTCGTATATGTGGGAGGGGGGTTTGGGGGTCCTCCCCCAGAACATTTTTAACTTGTTTGATGTGATTTCCTGTATTCTGGTGCATTTTGGGGATGGCCAATACTAAATTCAATCAGGTTCATAGCCTACATCCTGATTTGTTGATATTGAGGCAATGATTCCATGCAAAGGCTTGGGCTTCAGGGCCCCTTGACCCCTTGGGCCCCTGGGCCCGGTAGGCCCGTGCAGTAATCCATCCCTGGTCAAAATGCTTGTTAAAACGTTAGCATTACATCTGGATTATACTGAATAATGTTTACTGATGTTAAAGCGCGAACGCTGTTTAAAGCCATGCACAACGGTAAACTAGAACAAAACTAAAGATAACTTTACCCTTTATAGGGCCGTATAAAGTTGTCCAAATGAATAGGTCGTTATTAGGTGTTGTTGTTGTATATTGCATATGGATTTTGTACTACGCTACTTTTTAGGTGACCAATGCACGAACGAAACCGGGAAACGGACAAATATTATTAAGCCTTTCAATATTTTGTTGCGCGCGGAGGGGTAGATGGTGCGCTTAACATTCATTCCTACTGGCGCGCCTAATAGAGACTGCTGTTGTCGCGGCAAGCTTAGGCCTATGCTGCTGTCTCTAAATAGGCCCAGTGTAGACTAGACCTACATGCTATGTCGCTGATTTTCTGTAATAAATGCAGCCTGTATCATAGGCTACTTCGGCAAACCCAGACCGGTCATGGCATCAGTTTCACTTTTAAAACGCAACAGTGTAGCGAGAGGGAGAGTGCGGGCTATTTAATTTGCAGCATGACAGACGAACTCCCATTGTGAGCGCAGTGGCATCTTTAGTAGGCCTAACATTTTTCATTATTATTTTCCCCCAGCAATCAGTGCAAATAAGCATCGGTAAATATAAAAAGTGGGCCCGGAGCTTATGTCTATTGGGCTTTTATTACACGGCTCTTCATAGTGCTGCAGAATGCTCCATTCACTTGAATGGGCCTTCCCAACGTTCGGCGGTCTGCTAATTCTGAATAACAGACCGTTGCTAAGTAGGCCTATAACAGACCGCTGTCAAGGAAAATGGGCTTTGTGCTTCTAAGTCAATTCTTTCATATCACTACGCAAGGATTGGAACTTCATTCAAAAGTGAAAGCAGACGGTTGATCAGCTGTGTTCTAAAGAATGTTTGATTCAAGTTCAGCGTGTGTTGTTGCGAACTATTTGTTTCTCAGCAAAAGCCATGATGAAACGGTAACAAATAGCCTACAGAGTAATATCGTGGGGAGTTTATTGTGTCGTTTTGGTAAGTAGCCGTGTAATAAGCGGGATAATGAACGCCGGTCATTGTCGGGAGATAGGTCCCTTCAGGGCGCTGCGCGTCGGGGTCCGGTTCGCCCTGTCGGGATCTATCTCCCGACAATGACCGGCGTTCTATAGACCCTTTCAACAAGGTAAACAAAAACAATGCTTGAACGTTCTATTTGGGCCCCAATCTACTTCCTCTGCATTAAGATAACATATGGAATGTTAAAAAGGAAGTCTTGTGGGGCCAACTATGATGCTGATAATGGAACTCTTGAAAGGGTCCATACATTATACCTTACTTATCAACCATTGGAATGTTTTTTCTGCTGTGGTCCAATTGCCATAGCATATTGAGATGCAGTTGAGAAAAATGCTGTCAGTGGTACAGTGGTAAGTCCACAAGTTTCCTAGGACACAAATTAGCCTACCTTTCTTCAGACTTCAGAGGAAGTAAAGGAACTGTTGTGCCTTCCTCATCGGGGTGGAGGAGTTTCGGGGTGCAAATGTTTGTACAGAGACACGGCACAAACTGTTAGTACCGTTTTGAACCTTTTGACTGACTTTATATTGCAGATCTTGGAGAGGCTAAACAAAATGTGCGGTTCAGGAGTATTTAAGAAACAGCAGCGACTCCTGAAGAACATGGGGGCCGATAAAGTGATGTTGGATTTGCTACAGGTGTCTTATGACAAGGTAAGCTTGGTAGCATAATAATGAGGAATAATCAGTTTTGCCCTGTATAGATGTTTTCATAAACACAAAATATTGTACTTTGATGTAGTTTGTAGGCCTATAGTTAAATATTCTCTTTGGTAAATGGACGTTCTTAGGTTCAGACTGCATGAAAATTGAATTTGTTTCTCAGATTTTTCGGAAGCAAGAAGAGGTGCCTCATTTCTCTGTCCAAACACTTTTGCTTTCAAGTCGCAGAGCAGAGTTTTTTTGTAAAATCTTTGTTTCAAAGATCTTTTGTGTTTGTAGGCTATGAATCTAGTGCTTTTGGCTGGATTTGTTGTTCAACCTGTGTCGCGGTGTGAGAAGGCAGAATCGCGACACACCCTTTTTAGTGTTTCACGCAGTGCAGCTTATGCGGCCGCTTAAGCAACACACATCTCCCACTATAGCCTACTTACCGGTAGCCTACGTTGTCCAAAAATAAATAAATACATTATAATTTCGTACCTCTTGTTGCTTTCATTGTAGACTATGTGTAACGGATGCCAGCTAGCTTAGCTGTGCTTGTGGAACGTTGGTAAACCTCACTCCCCTCCAAGAGTGCGGCTGGCCTCAAGCCAGTGCCTGCTGGCATGCACCTTCGCCCCGATCCGAGGTGCTGCTGTTCTCTGAGTCCGGGCACGTGCAGGGCTGAATCGCGCAGGTTCAACACAACATAGGTTACATATGCGTCCAACTTTACCAAACAGTATAGAAGTAAACCCCCTCTCATTGCCCCGCTCTCTCTCTCTCTCTCTCTCTCTCTCTCTCTCTCTCTCTCTCTCTCTCTCTCTCTCTCTCTCTCTTGCATAATGGACACGCGCAACTCGGCCTGCAAAATCCAAAAAAACATTCACAATCGTGAAAGCAAAGACGCATAGCATAGAAGACGACGTAGTAAATTACTATTAAATCCGGTTAGCATCATTAGGATGCTGCACATATTTGTTTAAAACTCTTGCATTCAAGTTGACTGACTGACTCAATACCAATGTTTCCCAAAAGGGCCTGTCCCAAGGAAAACAGTACTACCTGGAAACTTAAACACACATGGGGAAACTGAACAGCTCAACCAGTAGACTATAAGTTAGTGACAGTAGCCTACTATACTTTGTTTACAATATTTCCAGGCTTCAACCAGACAGCTGAATTAAAGAGGTAGAGTTGTAATAGAAATAGTAGGCCTAGGCTATAGGCTAATCTGCATAAAATGTGCTGTCATAAATATCAGAAATTCAGTATTGTCTCTTTTTATCATTTTTTTAATTTCAGCATATAAAATAGTATATATTATATTATACATTATATTCTAATCCTCTGGTGTTCCAAGGTAGGCAATTGAAATGTTATTTAATAAAATGTCTAGCGTCCCCCCCTCCAAAAAAATAATAAAAAATCGAGGTTTGTATCGAATCGTGGGTCAGAATTTGTGATACACCAACCTCACGATTCGGTTTGTATCGTTACAGCCCTAATAGAAATATAACAAAATAAATTAAGAAAGGAATCTCCCACCCTACCTTTACGCGTTGGTTATTTGTAACCGTAATTAATCTCTTTTTCCATCTCTTTTTATAGAATGACAAAAAAATGCAAGAGATCATTAAGTATACCCACATGTTCCTGCAAAGGTTTTGTTCAGGTAACCAAGAAAATCAGGTCCTCCTCCACAAGCACCTGAACCTGTTTCTTACTCCTGGTGTGAGTACAATCAATTTATTTATGTCATGGTAGATTTCAACTGGATAGGATGTAGGTTTCTTTTTACTCTCATTTTTGGATCTCTCATCAGCTTCTTGAAGCAGAGACTGTGCAACACATCTTCTGTAATAACTATCAGCTGTGCACTGAGATTAGTGAGCACGTCCTCCAGCATTTCATTCATTGTCTGGCAACACATGGCCGTCATGTTCAGTACCTCAACTTTCTGCACACCATTATAAAGGCGGAGGGAAAGTATGTGAAAAAGTGCCAAGATATGGTCATGACTGAGGTGAGTGGCCCTTCATTGAGTATAGGAATGCTTAAAGGGATATTCCACCATTTGGGGAATTACTCATTTTCCACCTCCCCTTGAGTTAAACAATTGATTTTTACCTTTCTCCAGTTCATCCAGCCGTTCTCTGAGTCTGGTGATACCACTTTTAGCTCCAGCCTAGCATAGATCATTGAATCAGATTAGACCATTAGCCTCTCACCATTAACTCAAAGGGGGGTGGAAAAAAGTGTAATTCCCCAAATGGTGGAATATCCCTTTAAGTATAAGAGATTAAACTTAAAGATGCATCCACAATTTGATTAATTGATTAAATGGTGCTTTATTATGCAATAACACACACAAGTTATGATGGAAGTTTGAATGAAGTAATAGGCAGTTTTCTCAGTAATGTCTTTGTAAAAAGTTATGGCATATTGTGTCGATTATTACAAAATGCACCATGCAACACCTGTAATAATCATAATAATTAAACAAATAAAAATGATAACAATAAAATAATGTCACAGACAGACCTACAGTCCTACAGACTATGAAGCCACCTTAAATAAGTACTTTTTACAACACACACTTTTTTAATTAATTTCTATTATTTTATTTCTGTTATTTAGTCTATTTCCATTTTACTTGTTTGTTATGTCTGAGTCTTGGGCTATTTCCATCCCATTTGTTTGTCCTGTCTGTGTAAAGCACATTGAATGACAATATTGTATGATAATGTTCTATGGACCCTTTCAACTGCATAAACAAACAGGTGCATTCCTAAGGCATTTCCGGTTGCACAGATACAGACATTTAGCTAATGGTAACGTAGAGACAAACAAAATATTGTAGAGCATTACAAATCCGATTCATTTTCATTTCAAAGTGTCTGAGCTGGTTTTGAATTTTTGAACAGAAACCCTCTAGGAGCACATTGAAATGGTCTATACTAATAAAATGGACTTTAATTTTGACTTTGACTCTTCATTTCCATACAGTTAACCAATGCTGGTGAAGATGTTCTGGTATTCTACAATGACAAATCCTCATTTTCCACGATGTTGGAGTTGATGGTGGAGTCACGGGAAGGTATTCAGGACAACAGCCCTCTTTGTTACCACATCTCACTTGTGGAACTCCTAGCAGCCTGTGCAGAGGGCAAGAATGTGTACACCGAAATCAAGTGCACCTCACTTTTGCCTTTGGAAGATGTGGTGAGGGTGGTCACACATGACGACTGTATCACTGAGGTATGGAAAAAGCTCAGTAAAGCTCATTTTCTGATTGGAGAATTATTTTTTCAGTTCAAATTGCAGTTAATGAGTATGTGTGATGACTTTATATGCAGGTTAAATTCGCCTATGTGAATTTTGTGAACCACTGCTATGTAGACACAGAGGTGGAAATGAAGGAGATCTACACAAGTAACCATATCTGGAGGTTGTTTGAAGACTTTACAGTAGACATGGCACAGGTTAGAGGACCAGTTGTACACATGGCTACTACAATAAAAAATAGCACTATGTTATTGTACTCAAACATAACAAGGCAGAGGATCCTGATTATTATTACTGACAAGATGAATTAGGATGCATGGTCATTGCTCTCTGTTGTCTTAGATATGCTGCAAACTTGATAGAAGACCTTCTGATGCTGTACTGGAGAAGTATGTCATCATTGTGGTTTTGGACACCATACATGCTTTTTTTAGCTCACCTTTCTCTGAGAACAGCACCTCACATCAGGTAAAAAAAAGAATGCAACCGTTTTTGATTTTAGAGTATTGCAATTGGTAATTACACCCGTTGTGCAAGAAGAGAGTGCAATGTTTTGTGTATGTATATATATATACATATATTATTATTATTATTACATATTATTATTATTATTATTATTATTATTATTATTATTAATACACAAAACACATAGGTATATATAAAATCCCTGATAAAAGCGTACCTCAAAAGGGGCAAATTGTTGCACAGTGTTACTTTAACATTTATGCCAATGTTGTATCGTCATGGTGTGATGAAGTGGTGTGAATACTACATTAAAGATTCCAGGCAAAACTGAACTCACTCTTCTCGGCATCTTCAATGATGTCATCAGGGTGTTAAATAGTAGAGCTCCCTGCTTATCTGTGACACTGTGAGAGTTTAACTATGTGAGGTTGTATCTATGGGTTTGTAGTACATTTTGTAATGTCTAAATACATTTATGTACAGTGGTGCTGGAAAGTTTGTGAACCCCTTTTAGAGATGCCTAGCAAGATGAAACTCATCAGAGGCTTGATCTTTCAAAAAGAAAATGCCACTGACAACATAAGTCATCCAGTTATAGTATTGGAGCAAGCATGGGATCTAGCAAAAATACCACTAACATCATTCAGTTGAGTCCTCTATCTTTAGTGGAATGGGCAGAAATTCCACTTGAATTGTACATGGACTTTTGTTGTTGTTGTTATGTACTTTTGTTGTTGGATTTTTTTCAAAATTTGACCAATTGTACCAGTTGGGTTTACTACTGCTCTGTCCTCTCCCCCTAAAATTGTGCTGGCAGACCCATCACCTCATCGTGACACAGCTGCTACATGCAAGCTTGCGTCTGATGGATTGCTCCTGGCTGCAGCCACAGCAAAGGGTCCTGGTTGAAACTTGTATCCGCACACTTGCCCTCACTGGTGAGGTCCTTTCTTAGTTTAAAGGACAATTCCAGTCATTTTCACACAGATCTCTATTTCTTGAGGTCACCTAGTACTGTCAGCTGTTTTTTTTTTTGTACCGACAGTATTCGGTGACCTCAAGAAACGGAAATCTATGTGAAAAATGACCGGAATTCTCCTTTGAGTCAGTACACTTGCTGCAGCTTTGTGATGTGAATAAATTGATTGAAGACTTCTAGTAGCACAATCAGGAGGGCAAAAACCAAGGCATTAAAATAGTCAAGTCTTGAAAAAAGTGAATAAATGTTTCAGCATCACACAATGACAAGATAGATAGACAAGATAACTTTTTTCAATATTGCTTAGATGGTAAAATGTTGTCCTGGCAATAGCTTTGATATGAGCCACTCAATTTCTCAAGTTTCTATGTCTGTCTCACAACTAATAACTCTGTTATGGAAAGTTCATACCCATCCATTTCTTAATCTAATATTTTTTCCCTTCCTCTTTACCTTGTTTATCTGCAGCTAAGAATAATTCCATCTCTTTGCCCATTGAGCTGGAGTCTCAGATTAGCATCACGCTTGCCAGTATTACACAAAATTCTTTGTCCCGCTCCAACCCAAGCCAAAAGAGCTCCTCACGCTCCAGTCGCCCAGCAGCTCCTACCAATCCATGGGACTACAAGAACATCATTGAAAAACTACAGGTAGGCCTATGTGGAAACAGCATTTCAGGACGAAGCACACACAAATTAGTTGTGTTAGGGGTGCAACAGATCACAAAATTCACGGTTCTGTTTGAATCCCAGTTTTGAGTCACCCAGCAGATCATTTTTTGAATAAGCAAAAAGAGAACTACTATAATGTATCATCAATAAAAAGATGCCTGTAGATGTCCCTTACTGCAGTGAGCATTTTGCCAGGGTGCAAAGTGGAGGAGCCACCTGAAAACTACTGTACTCCCAGGTCGTAATAGTGTCAGTTTGCCTCATCAAGGTTCTTTGAATAGAAACCTTTGGCCACACATTTTCCACTTTAGGTGAGCAATGAACTCTTCCAGCTGTAGCTTTTCAATGAGTCATCATCTCCTTCCCACTTCTGATACCCTACCAATGTGTCAGAACCAGTACCAGTACCAACCGGCTTTAGCTTCTCCCTTGCGACATTGGTCATTATAGGGTCATTCCACGTCAATTCAACCAGGGCCCTCGGCCTCTTTTTTTTGTCAAAGTTCACAAGCCCATAGAGCAAGAACTAAACCATGTAGGAGGCTCAAATTGTGCATGCTTATACATAAATAGGAATAGTATGTAGCAAAATCGTCATGTTTAGTCTGGATGATCCTGCATGGTCATAGCTGTCCCTCAAAGTTGGTCAAAATTGTATTGGAGTTTTTGGCTGGGCTCTGTTTAGGCCTTCAGAAGACATATTTGTTCTCAACATAGGCTCTTAATTTACTTTACTTATTGAGATAAGTAGAAACACTCTCACAAAAATCAATCAACAAAAAAGAAATCCCTTCAGGGTCTGAACAGCAGATCTCACAAATCTGAAAAATCATTTTGGTTCTCATTTTCAGAGCACCCAAACACCTTGTGGGATAACAAAATATTTGTTTTATATGTTTTTCTTTATTCTCCATGATCCCTTCTTTTTAAAAACACTTATTTGACTTGTCTTATGCAAATCTTTCTTTTTTATTTTCCACCCTGAACATGGGCAAAATGCCCCATTGAGATCAATATGTTTTATATAGTTACCACAGTGTCACCTGTGGTTGTATAGAGTAACCTGTGGTAACAACTGGCCTTTGGTCATAGCAACCATCCATTTAGAATTAGTACTGTAATGGCAGTTTGTCCTGCAAGTTGAGAAATTAGTTGATATGGGGCAGAAAGAAGTACAAACAAGACGGTTTTAGCGATGAAAACATTTAAATTATATCAGCAATGAACACAACGCACACACCGTTTTACCACCTCGAACGTGCATTTCTTTCTGTGAACTGAACGCCATGTCATCCATTATCCCTTACATGCTATATGCATAATTCACCATTAACTAGATTAGCGTGGTGCTTACCTGTGGTCAAAAGTACTCCAAGACAACTGGGGCCCTATTTTGGCGATCTAAAACGCATGGTCACTGGCGACTAGCTTAAATAAATTTAGGGGTTTGTCCAGTCCACATTCGGGGTGGTTTTGTTATCAAACGTTGGGTGCTTGGCGCAAAAGAATGTTCTCATGTTCCTTAATCAGTCATGGGTGTGCTTTGTGTGTAACATCCTTTAAACCAATGAATATGACATCTGTCATTCCCTTTGACAGCAAGCAGTGCAACTTCAAACAGCACATCTGTATTTTGATAGTCAGCGGTGCATTTGCTTGCACGCGAGACCAATGATAATCAATAGGCTCAAGTCAGGGAATGTTGGGTTTTCTTTAGTATGTTGACTGCCACATCTAGCTGCATGGTGAGTGACTGCATACGTTAACTTACATGCTGAATCTGGCTGAGGATATTTTGTCGTATGACTGTACAAATACAAAATTGGTCAGATCCAATCTCCACAGTCGAGGACTGGGCTTCAGGGTCTGCAGTAGCCTCCCTCACTTCCAGAAGAGCCTCTCTGACTTGCCCAGCCTGGTACCTTACCGGCTCTGGCAACTAGCATGCTAGCTGTCAAAGCTAGTAGACATAACAGTAAGCTAACCTTACTTGATGACTTGTCTTACAAACAAAGACTGAAAAATCTGCAAGTTTTCACAATCAGACATTTATTGTCATCGTTTGTAGGCATACTCTATGCACATTGCTCACTGGCTAACTCCACCTATGAGCCTGGTGGGAGGGGTTCACTGTTTCTACTCGCTACCACCAACTTGATTAGTCCTATTATAAGCAATGCGGTAAAAAAAAAACTCTTTGGGGGGCCTTTACATTTAAAAATAAACAAAAACTAGATATAATTGCATACATCTTGCATTCAATCTACACACAGGATACATCATGAATTCAGGAAATCCTTTAATCATTCGGTTTAAAGATAAAATGTAGTAGGGTAGACTGAGTACAGTTGAGACATGTGTACAGTTGAGACACCTTAAATATCTTGCTTGCACAGCAAGCCCAAGTTGCGATTTTTGCTATGCACATATTAGTGCCCTCTTTGATCATGGAAAATTTGAACGAAAATTTGAACTGGCCATTGTAGGCTACGCAAAAAATAAACAAGTAGGCCTAGGCCTATTTCCCATCCAAGGATATCGGCAAATGTTTTTTTTTCAAAGTAAGAATTTCACTTCACCATGCACCTTCGACAATGAATAGCTCATTACACTTATGTTACTGTTAAACGTAACTGGTATCATTACAAACATTATTCTGTGTCCTAAAAACTGGCATATTTTATGGCATTGTGTCATGTAAGGTCGTTGCAAAATCTAGAGAAATGTGTGAGGTGGTCAGCGGGGGACAATTGAGCCACACATTGGATTGTGTTAGGCTACTTGAACATTTCATTTGTAGGCTACTGTTCGCTATCTGTTCCTGTGTCACATTTTGTTCATGATGTATTCCCTTTAACCAACGCTAATTTAAATGAAATGAATGAACTACTGTACAAACACTTTGCAATTGATGTGTTTTTATTTATTCAACTTTCCAACTAACGGTTAGTTAACTATACATCATTAAAGATGGGTGTCTCAACTGTACCAGGTAGGTGTCTCAACTGTACTCTATAGTTTATGAGCTAATTGTGGAAAATATAAACTACTTATGGGTATTATTGATTGATAATATTTTAGTCTACAAGCTAAGGAAATGGCATGTGGAATGTTGTGTGGAAAATCACTTCTTTTCAGTATCTATTTTTTGTTTGATTTTGTGTGGCCAAAAAGTGTCTCAACTGTACTCAGTCTAGAGCATAGCATGGTGATAGGCACTTTGCATTGAACTGTAGATTTTTACAGCACACACAGCCCCACAGTTTTGCGCCTCACATGACAAGGTGGAACCCTGCAAGTATAAATAAAGTGTCAATCTAATGCTACAGTGTCAGAGAAGATTTCACGGGGAACACTTAATGTAGATAAACATGTTGTTGACAACTACAATTAATTTTGTTCCTCTAAGCAAAAGCTTCAGAGATTAGGATAAAAAGTGGGACATTAGGATACAACTTTGATACAGTACAGCATATCTCACAGTGTCAATTATATATTGCAGGACATTATAAATACCCTGGAGCAACGCTTGATGCCTTTAGTAAATGCTGAGCTGTCTGTGCTGGTAGATGTGTTACACCAGCCTGAGCTGCTCTTCTTGGAGGGCACAGAAGTAAGGACACGTTGTGAATCTGGAGGATTTATATCAAAGTAAGTGCCACTAGTGTATATGTGCATATGTTTAAGTATCAGTATTTTGGGGAGGTCTTTCATGCATGTCGTTTATAGGTCATTTTGTTAAGACAAAAATGACAAGTCACACAAAAGAAATGATCAGTGTGTGTATGTGTGTCTTTGCACATAAGGTTGATCCAGCATACTAAAGCTCTAATGAGCTCAGATGAGAAGCTGTGCATCAAGGTGCTCAAGACTCTCCAAGAGATGCTCATCCGTACACTAGACTTTGATGAGAAGGTTTGAAGTTACCTTATATTTGAATGTGTTTGTTTGAGTCAATGTGACTATGTAAAAAAAACACGTAATTATGTCTTTGTTTTCAGGGAACATCCCTAAGGAAGGTACTACTACAAAACTATCTCTTCCCCAACAAAAAGGGCGGCAATAAGTCTGAGATAGTTGAGATTGGAGGAGGAGGTAATACTTTGTCTCAACAGAATTTAACAAACATCCTAATACTGCAAATACTGTATTGTTTCCTTAGCATCATTTAAAATCTTCATTTAAGTCTCAGGGTGGGGTGCACCAACAAGGATTAAATGAATGTTGGTTCAAGAATTTGTTGATCTAGGTTTCATTTTAATTCAAGCTTTTAATTTACAGTACATTTGTTTAAACATGGTTTAAGAAATCCACAATAGATGTCTGGACTTTGTCTATTATTTGAACTCATTGGCAAAGTAAAACTAACTTCACTGTGGTGTCATAGTCAACGACAAAACAGTTATACAAAGTTAATTACTTCACTATCGACTGACAATGGGTTACCATCGAAAACATATCCTGAAAAAAGAAACACTTACCCCAATAATGTTCGAATGACTGAATAAAAAACCTAAGGACATTCAGCAGAGGAGTTGCTGCTTACATCTCGTGACAAGGATACAAGGAAGTTTATTGTCACATGCATAAAATCTATAGTGACAATGCGTCTTCAGCTGTGCTTCATATGCGCCTTTCACTATAGACCTGTTTTTTCTTGGTCAGTGGCGTAATGCTTTTTAGATAGTGTAAGATAGCGATTTTAGGTAATGCACCAGACCACGCCGTAGATCGTTGATTGCCACAACCTTGAGCGCTTTGTTCAATAAAAGAGACGCGCATGGCAAAAAATTTGAGTGTAAGATAGCAATACGCTTTGCGTTGTGATTACAATACGCTTTGCATTGAGTTTTAGATCGCAAAGATAGAGCCCAATATCTGATCTAAATGATGAACCCAGATCTGACTGCTTGCAACCTTACTGCCAAATTCTCAGTCAGCGGCACTGCAAGCATATGAAGCGATATATCCTCATCTTTTGCATATGTCCTTAGGAGGTGAGGAAGAGCGTGATTGGGCAGCTGTAGCTGCAGTCCAGTGTCGTTTGGACAGAGAGGGTGGGACGAAACTTTTTACTGACCTTGTCATGAGCACCAAAAGTGATAAGATTTTCCAGGAATCCATTCAACTGGCCATTTGTCTGCTGGAAGGGGGGAACACAGATATTCAGGTAAGAATTTAACGCTGCTTATTGAAATTATTCCTGATAGATGTAAAATATTTGGCCTGGAGTTCATAATTGTTACGTGTAGAGCCATCTACCTTCCAATGGAGTATTCATTTTGTGCTACATCCCACTGCAAGGGAATGCTAACATTGCCACTATAGTGGAATCCTTTCTCGAGGTCACCGAGTACTGTTGGTACGAAAAAAACAAAAACAATCGTTTTTACCTAGCTCAAGTGGCTAGTTTCAACAGCTAAAGCAGCCAGGCAACTACAGCGCTCCACTCTGGGGCATGAACATAAGGGCTCATGGAACCAATCACAAGTGATTTTTCTTGTTTAAAAGTAGTGGTTTCATCCAATACTGAGTAAGGAAATTCAAGCCAATGCTAATTGGCATTAGTACTCCACGCGAGCTCTCCACATACATCATAGTTTGTTTCCGACAATATGTGGCACAGATAAACGCGACGTTCACAGGCTGTAAATTGTCGTTAACTTACTGAAAATTAGGGAGATTTCCAGGCGTTCACGGGGACGAAAATTCCTCTTTTCATGCAGTGATAGAACACACTTTCACCTGGACAGGGTGCATACTAGGCACTCCCATGCAAGCCTCCACAGTGACCATGGCTATGGATCACTGTCCCGCAGCCATACCCTAATCTGCGGTATTCTGCAGCACCTTTTTAAATTCAGCCTTAGGGAGGGTGCCTATGCTGTGGAAGACATCCTGTCTTGTTCTGCCTTGTCCCGAAAAAACCTTCTCCATCTGCCCTCGATGACTACAGGCCGGTTGCCTTAACATCACACATCATGAAGGTACTGGAGACACTGGCCTTGGCCCACCTGAGACCACAGGTGACCACCTACATGGACCCATTACTATTTTCATACCATCCAGAGGTGGGTGTTGAGGATGCCTTAATCTGCTTCATAGAACACACTCTCACCTGGACAGGGCTGGCAGCACTGTGAGGATCATGTTCTTTGATTTCTCAAGTGCTTTTAACACCATACAGCCTATGCTGCTACGTGAGAAGCTGCAAAGGATGCAGGTAGACACCTCCACAAATTTATGGATTATTGATTATCTGACTGACAGACCACAGGTTCTGAGACTGAAAGGGTGTGTGTCTGAGCAGGTAGTCAGTAACATAGGAGCACCACAAGGGACTGTGTTGTCTCCTTTTCTCTTCACACTGTACACCTCAGACTTCCAGTACAACCTGTCACCAGACTCATGTCACCTGCAATAGTTCTCAGATGATTCTGCAGTTGTGGGGTTTGTCAGTGATGGTGAAGGGATGGAGGACAGGCAATTGAGCCTACAGAAGTGTGTCAAATAATATAATATATTGAATAAAATATATTTGAATTGGGGTGTTAAAATATGGTTTCCTATGTGATTAGGCTACAAAGAAGGAGAAAAGCAAACGGGTGTAAAGGATACTTTTGTATCGGAATGCCCACTATTACCACCAGTCCTGTGTTTCCGTCCTCTTGCCTGTATGTGTCACCCTTAATATTAATTTCTATACAAACCAAGACGGCGGATTCCTAAAGAAACGCAAGCACCCACTCCATTGATGTATCTAAATTAGCTATGTACCAAAAATGACATTTTACCGTGACTCGAAGAGCTGTAAACAGTGTTGTAAGGCTGCATGTACAAATCTGCTTGGAGCTCCAGTGGAATTTTGATTTTGCAACGAGAATTCTTGGTCGTTCATGTGCAGTGTAAATGGGTGGAAGTAGACGACCCACCAGGCCAGCACTAACCTCCAAGCGTGGTAAACAAAATCAGATATTTCAGGCAGTAAAAGCCCCGGTAAGAACCAAACCAGATTTTGTTCAAATCTACACACCTACAGTGGGCATCGCTTTCAAATGGCCACTTCAGTCGCGCATTATGAGGCGTGAAGCTGTGTGAAGCTTTAGTACCACTTTCAGCCACTGTGCGTCGCTCTGCCACTGTACATCGCTCTGTCAGCAGCCTGACTGCCGCCCCTTCTGAAAAAGCAGGAGGCTAGGATACCTTTAAACATAATTGTTACCGAGAGGAAACCCAGCATACGAATTCAATACAAAATAAATCATGCATAATTAAACATTACCTCGATTAAGGCTACTTGGGTATGGCTTAAGGCTTGACTACACGGTGGTAGCGAAAATCGAAATCTGCTTTGATAGCCTACTGGTGCCGCTCCACAAAACGAAAAAATATCTTAATTTGCTGTCTATGTTATTGTCAGTGTTGGGGGTAACGAACCACATAAATCAAAACAGTGTCTTAATTTGCCCTACTTCTTGACTGCAATGTAGTCAATTGACTGCTTGACATGTCATTTTTATTTTTCTGTACAATAAACAAATACATCTGCTTTATGCCGCAGAATTACATTCATATTTGGCTGACTGCAGACGCGCCACTTCCCTCCCCATATTCCAAGATTATGATGGTATGAAGTGCTTTTTGTATGCTACTATCATAAAAATTCGTTAAAACAAATAGCTATTTGCAATTTGACAAAACACTGGTCCTCATTTTGCGAATGCGAGGACGATATGAGCCTGTTGCATTTAGTTACATGTCAGAGTCACGCATAATGTTTGAAAACCACTGGCTCGTAATCACAATAATTTAACACACGACAGTTGGATAGCCTACTTCATCATGTCCCCATCCCTACATTTTTGTGAGTAGCATAGAGATCGTTAAAAACAATAAAGTATGGCTGTCTTCTCCATGGCTGTCTTCTCTCTATTTTTAATAGGGTAGGCTACACTACCGTCAGATATGCTGACTTGAAAAGGCCTCGGGATAACACGTTATCTCCACTATCATCAGTCATGCCCCTTGATCAAAGTGGGGAATGAAATAAAAGTTTGAGAACCACTGGCTTAACAAGTTACCGGCAGTCCAGAACACACAGAATCTGTTGCAATATTCTGATGATCGGTGATGATATCAGCAAATGTTTGTTTTCCAAAGTATAGGCTAGGCCTCAGGATAACACGTTATCTCCACTATCATCAACAGAAATTTGCCTTTATAATCAACAACTATTTGTTCCAACAGCATTCAAACAAACCGTGGTAAAGTTGGTTTTATATTGGATGTTAGATATTCGACACATTTGAAAAATCTATTTAGCACTGACTACTCATAGTCAGTGCTAAATAGATTTTTCGAATGTGTCGAATATCCAACGTCCAATATAAAACCAACTTTACCACGGTTTCAAACAAAGCCTTTATAAAAGTGAAAAAAGAAATATTCCATAAGAAGTCAAATAAAATACTGTTACTGTAGTAACTGTATCCCAAGCTTCAGCTCCCCACGTCTGTGACAGGCAGATGTGACACCGCTAAATTCTCAGCTTGTTTATACCCCACACTGAACGCGTAAGACCGCTAGGCCCATCACTGTGGGGTGCGGTAGCCTACTCTCTGGGATTTAAGTCAAGCAATATAGCCATACAAATGTTTCAAAATGAGTAATTTCGGCTTTGTCTGAACTGGCCATTGTAGGCTACGCAAAAAATAAACAAGTAGGCCTAGGCCTATCCCCTATCCAATGATATCGGCAAATGTTTGTTTTCCAAAGTAAGAATTTCACTTCACCATGCACCTTCGACAATGAATAGCTCATTATACTTGTTACTGTTAAACGTAGGCCTAACTGGTATCATTACAAACATTATTCTGTGTCCTAAAACTGGCCTATTTTATGGCATTGTGTCATGTAAGTTCGTTGCAAAATCTAGAGAAATGTGTGAGGTGGTCAGCGGGGGACAATTGAGACACACATTGGATTGTGTTATTACTTGAACATTCCACACTATCCACAGTGGTAGGCCTATCAGGGGCAGGAGGATTACTGTTAGCGCAGGCTTTATATAAAATTCTTCAACAGAAGGCCTAGAATGCAGGCTTGCCCAAAATAAAGGCCTGTGGTTAGCGCAGCCTACAGTAAATATCAGACCCGCCAGAATGTGCGGTATGATGCTTTTTTACGAGCAAGATGTTTTTGGTGCCCTACGCACACTGCATGTTCTTAAATAACAATGATCATCAGTAATATTCGACCATTAATTTGTGTAAATGGGCAAGCGTGACCACCTTGATTGGCTGATGATTGTAACGCGGTGTGCTGCCCCCTGCAGGTAACCCCGAGAACCTAGTCAACGTCAGCCGTTTCTCAGACGTAACCCCAGGCCTAGGCAGTTAAGACCCACGATACCCCCTAGAGGTTATTGTAGATAGCAGGGACCTACTGTTTGTTTAAGTTTGCGTCTTCCCTCTGCGGCGCAGATAACCTATTACTCCTATTTTTAAATATCCCCCTTGGAAGTTGATGGGGTTTCCGTGGTGGATTTATTGAGATGTTTATGAAATAAGGAGCGACTACGCCTAGGTCTCGAACGTGCAAAGATGTTTGACCCTAGAGTTTATCTAGAGACACAGGTTATAGGCTACTTCTTGCTCAGGTTTTATAAGGATGGAGATTTTGTTACCGTCCAACAGTACTAAAGTCCAACTAACCCAAGTCTTGGACAGAGCAGATGAATAACCACAGAAGAAACCAGTTATCTTACCCTCCTGCTGGAATTCGTAGAAAAACCAAGAAAAGACAAAAAATACTGCTTGAAGAATTGGATGCCAAAGTTAAATGAGTTCTTTACTTTTCAGCACTTTGGTGATGTTAACAAAATGCGGCGTAATATCCACTTGCAGGTTACAATGTTGTAGAAAGTATAAAAAAAGAGTAAATCCACAAAAGAGAATACAATAAAAGTAGTAAATCCACAAACGGAGAAGAGAATACAATAGTAATCTACAAATGGAGAAAAAGGGTATATAAGAAAAAAAGTAAGTCCTCAAAAAGGGAAAACTCCGCTGATTGTCGTTCTGCAGTCTCTCACTGTCGGAGTAGCAGTGCGATTCCGGTGTTACATGGCAACTGGCTCCCATGTTAACTGGCTGCGTTGATGACGTTTCATGATTGATGACGAGACTTTGCCAGATGTGGCCGCTTGCAGATTTGTCACTTTCTGATATAGGCCTACTAGAGACGCACACAAATATGCATGACATGTTTAAAAGTCAAAATTGTATGTAGTACTACATGCACTGGACCATGAATATGCAACCCAAAAAACAAACACCTAAATAGCATAAATTAACTCCACATGGGCATTGAACCACAAATAATTAATTTACTTTGCTTGGTAATCAGGCGCCTATCCACTTTGCCATTTAACCAGCTGACGGCACTCACAGACTTCAGTTGTATGATTAAAAGAAGTCAGCTAACGTTATTATAATTTTAACAAGTTAACATAGCTGTTCATGTTATCTGGCTACCATGTTATCATGCTACCGTTGCCCAAGCCATTTAGTAGGCCTTCAAAGTATCATGGTTAAGTTTTACAAACGTTTCACTGAGGTTAGGCTGTGGCCGCACCTACCTGAAGTGTCTGTAGAGCCACATGAACGTCAGCAAATAAATCAAATAAAAATGTGTTGCCTAATTGTGTATCCTTTTGTCCAGCCTATTCTTTTAAGAATTCAGTTCATGAAACACAGGCATTGAAACGCACACTGCAATGGGCAGGAGAAGTCTATAACGGTCCATATTTTACACAAAATTTGGCGCACAGGAGAGTCAAAACTCTTAGGCTTATAGGCTATTAACGTTAATGTTACGGACATGTAAACATGGGTTTGATGCTTTATTTCCTAATTCTCGCGTTCGGTGCTTCTCCTGTGGCGCAACAGGTTAATGCCTATGCATTGCTTTTTCACGCAGTCGACATAGGTTCAGTCCTCCCCATCACACGTTTTTTTTTAATTATTATTTATTTATTTTTAGACCAGCAACGCTTCCTCAATTTAGGCTACAGATACTAGGTGGCCACAGAGAGCATGACCAGCAGTCAGTGAAATGTTTGAAAACTTAACCATGGTACTTTGAAGACCTACTGGCTTAGGCAACTGCTGTAGCAAGACAACACCATCAGCCGTGTTAACTTGCTACAGTCATTACCTGACTTCTTCTAATTGTATAGAGTAAGTCAAGTAAATTTCACTATGACTTATCAGCTGGTTCGTGGCGCAAGTACGTAGATGAATGGTTATCATGTAAAAGGTTTCATTTAGGAAGCAGGTTCGATACCCACGTGGAGTTATTATTAGGCTGTTTAGGTATTTATTTTTTTGGTGGCATATTTATGGTCCAGTGCATGTAGCGTACTAGAGACCATTTTGACATTTAAATATGTCATGCATAGTTGTATTTGTTCGTCTCCAGTTTCCACCAGAAAGTGACAAATCTGCAAGCGGCCACATCTGTCAAAGAAACGTCACAAACGCAGCCAGTTAACATGGGTGCCAGTTGCCATGTAACACCGGCAACAGGTGGTGCGGAGTTACGGTCCACGGCTTCAGCCTGGCACGAAGTTCCAACACTTTGCTTCTCAACGAAGTACGGACGACGAATCCTAACAATCAAGCGTAACAGCAAAAAGCACGTAGAAGAAAAAAAGAAGCAGCCCCGATCGTTTAGTTCGACCCCTATTTATACTAGGTGGACTTGACCTCCCCCACACATTCCTGAGACAAATCAATCCTATTTTCCCACGACAGTTTAGAACCTTCTAGAAGTTCCCACGATAGCTAGGAATATTCTCACGGTAGCTGGGAAAATTCTCACGATAGCTAATACATTCTAGAAGTCACTGATCTTAACCAACAATTTAAAATGACACACATTAACATACTTCTCCGGGTTACATTTCGGAGATGCTACATTACATTCAGTTTTACAGATAGTTTCCAGAGGTTACACAAACAGTTTACATTCAATGACAATTATAACAATGTGACACAATTACATTTAACAACATACACTTTTACAGTCATCAAGAGAGATCGGTTACATTCTTAGAGGTTACAAACACTTACAGTATGGCATTAACTCTTCATACAGTGCAATCTGAATACATTCATTTAAACAGTTTAAGGCACTTTACCCATTTCACAGTTTGAGCCATACAATTCTTTACATGCATAATTCCTTAGACTACAATGTCAGGCTACTAAAATACTTGTAATGATACATTTCATTCATCGCACTTTATTATTTATTATGAGGTCATTGTTTGCAGTTATGGTTCATTTTCCATTCTTTTATTCACATTCAATAGTCATCAAGTATTCCTGAGGTCAGGGAAATCTGGTTCAGCAATCCAGCACATTGTTCAACATCTGTTTCAGCACATTCATTCACTTCCACGCTTTCAGGTGAACTTAATTCAAGAGTAGGTTGCAAGGTCATTGGTTTAACATTACGATTCAATTCCTGGTCAGTTTCTTTCCTAATTTGCCTAATCATATTATCTAGATCAGAGAGATTACCTTGATAGCTAGCGCTGAATCTAGCCTTTCTGTGTTTTCGCCTTGTAAGACGTATTGGTTTTGTGCTACCACTCTGTGGTCCATACGGTTGGTGTTCAGGCAACACGTCAGCGGGCATGATTCCAAACACCTCCCTTACGATAATGAGTGACAGGTGACAGGTCTCAGAATGCGTGCGCTACACAAGGTGGAAGATGATGAATAACTGGGGCCGTAGGCTATTCACAAAGGCTTTTACAGCGGGGAAAATAAGTATTGAACACGTCAACATTTTTTTCTGTAAGTATACTTCCAGTGAGGCTATTTGCATGACATTTTCACCAGACATTTGTATTAACTTAGGTAATCCACACATATAAAAAAAATCCAAACATTAATGTTCATAAGTAGAGTTATGAGTAAAAAAGTGGAATGCCACAGGAAAAAAGTATTGAACACGCTAAGAAAAAGCAGTACACAAAGGCAAGGAATGGCAAGGAACAAGCTGGAATCTATACATAGTTAGAGAGTAATTATCCCTCCTATCTGTGCAAATTAATGTAAGCTGGGTTAGTACATATTGATGAGCTATAAAAAGGTTTTTCATTACCAAGTTGTCACACAAGAAACATTTCATAATGGGTAAAAGCAAAGAGCTCTTCCAAGACCTTTGCAACATTATTGTTGCAAAACATATCAATGGAACTGGTTACAGATGCATTTCAAAACTTCAGAATCATCCAGTAGGCAGTATTGGAGCCATTATCTGCAAGTGGAAGGAACATCACTGCATCAAAAATCGGCCATGCACAGGATCTCCTCACAAGATTTCTGACCAGGAAGTCCGAAGGATAGTCAGAAGTGTAGCCTAAGAGCCAAGGACCACTCCAGAAAGACTTGGAGGCAGCAGGTTCAATTGTTACAGAGAAAATCATAGGTAATGCACTCCACCGCCATGGCCTCTATGCACGCTCACCCCACATGACTTTATTACTGAAGAAAAACATGTCGAAGCTCATTGAAAGTTTGCTACACAACATTTGGACAAGCCTATGAAATACTGAGAGAATGTATTCTGGTCAGGTGACAGCACAATTTAACTTTTTGGATGTCATACTACCACACCATATTTGGAGGAGAAATGGCACTGTGCATCACCCTAAAAATACCATACCAACAGTGAAGTTTGGAGGTGGAGGCATCACAGTGTGGTGCTGTTTTTCATCTCATGGTGCTGGCAGACTTCATACAGTTGAAGAAATGATGAATGGAGCCATTTTTTCTGAGAGAATCTTGCCATCCACCAGGACAATGAGGATGAGACATGGCTAGACCTTCCAGCAGGACAATGATCCAAAGCATTCAGCAAAGGAAACTCTCAATTGGTTTCAGAGAAAGAAAATCAAGGCCCTGACTTAAATCCAATTGAACAGTTTTGGAAGTTACCTAAAGATCAGGATTTACAAGAGGGACCCCTGGAATCTTCAATATTAAAAGACTATCTGTTTAAAAGAATGGGCCAAAATCACACCTGAATACTGCGACTGATTAGTTTAGTCATAGAGGAAATGCCTTGAAGCTCTCATTACAAATAAAGGGTTTTCCACAAAGTATTTAAGGAATTTCAGTAGGCGTGTTCAATACTTTTTTCCTGTCGCATTCCACTTTTTTACTCATAACTCTACTTAGGGACATTAATGTTTGGATTTTTTAAAATGTGTGGATAGCCTAAGTTAATACTAATGTCTGTAGAAAATTTCATGCGAATAGCCTCACTGGAAGTATACTGAAAAAAATGTTGACGTGTTCAATACTTATTTTCCCCGCTGTATCTTACTACTAGGAGTAGGCTACTCCTAAATTGCACTAAAAGATTTTAGCTTGGAGTTTTTTCTTAAAAGTTATTCACAAAGCCTTTCAGACAACTCCTAAACGAGTGAGTCTTCGTTGCTATGGATGACGTCATTACTCATGCACGAGCTTGACTGAAGTGACCACCTTGATTGGCTGACGATTGTAACGCGGGAATGATTCCAAACACCTCCCTTCCGATGATGAGTGACAAGTGACAGGTCGGAGAATGCGTGCGCTACACAAGTAGTGCGAAGGACGGAAGATGATTAATAACTGAATAAAAAGGCCTAGCCTAAATGAATAAAGAGTAAGGCAAAACAAATAGCCTAGTAGCCTAATGAAACATAGGCCTATGGATTGATGCAGTAGCCTACCTTTGCAACATTATTAAATTAATCTGTCACCATATGCCTAGGCTACGTTTGCAAAGAGGAGAACATTTTAATTTGATTCACAATGAAACGTTACATTTAATTTACATGTTAACAATGAGTAGTTTTGGTTGTTGTTGGTGGCGTTATTGCATCCCTTTTATGAATGCAAAATTGTTCCCTCGCGATTGGAAGCTCCTGTTGCGCATAGGCTACGCATTTCAAAACATCGCAACATAAAATGCCACAAAAAGCTGTTTATGAATAGGTCTTAGTGAGTTAGGAGTCCTCTCGACTTCTTCCAGACTTAGGTGTTACTTTTAGATCTAAAATGCTTCGTGAATTACTTTTTGTGAAAAAAAATAGGAGTCCTAAAGTTAAGAGTGACACGCCCATTATTTTTAGGAGTTGCTCCTAAATTCGCCATTTAGGAGCTACTTTTAGCCTTACATTTTTTGTGAATACGGCCCCTGAATAAAAAGGCCTAGCCTAAATGAATCAAGAGTAAGGCAAAACAAATGGCCTACATGTAGTAGCCTAATGAAACTTACGGATTGATTTAGTATCTTTGTAACATTATTAAATTATTCTGTTACTATGTCTACGTTTGCAAAAGAGAACATTTTAATTTGATTCACAATAATGTTACATTTAATTTACATGTTGACAATGATTAGCCTAGTTTTGGTTGTTGTTGGTGGCGTTATTGCATGTTAGTTATGCCTACAATGCAAAATTGCTTCCTCACAATTGGAAGCTCCTGTTGCTGCATAGGATTTCAAAACACGGCAAAATGCCGCAGGTTTGTGAATAGGTCTGTAAGTTAGGAGTCCTCTTGACTTCTTTTAAGCTGTCAGAGGTGGGAAGTTGGGATTTGTTGGGGCCAGGGCCGGATTAACTGGGCACAAATGTCTGATGGCCCCCCTTCCCCCCAGCCAATGTGAATCGGGTGGTCAGGGGCCATATTCACAAAGAATTTTAAGGCTAAAAGTAGCTCCTAAGTGGCGAATTTAGGAGCAACTCCTAAAAATAATGGGCGTGTCACTTCTAACTTTAGGACTCCTAATTTTTTTCACTAAAAGTAATTCACGAAGCATTTTAGACCTAAAAGTAGCACCTAAGTCTGGGACAGCTTAAAAGAAGTCGAGAGGACTCCTAACTCACTAAGACTTACTCACAAACAGCTTTTTGTGGCATTTCACGTTGCGATGTTTTGAAATGGGTATGCGGAAACAGGAGCTTCCAATCGCGAGGGAACAATTTTGCATTGTAGGCATAAAAGTGATGCTATAACGCCACCAACAACAACCAAAACTACTCATTGTCAACATGTAAATTAAATGTAACGTTTCAATGTGAATCAAATTAAAATGTTCTCCTCTTTGCAAACGTAGGCATATGGTGACAGATTAATTTAATAATGTTGCAAAGATAGCCTACTGCATCAATCCGTAGGCCTATGTTTCATTACGCTACTAGGCTATTTGTTTTGCCTTACTCTTTATTCATTTAGGCTAGGCCTTTTCATTCAGTTATTTATCATCTTCCGTCCTTCCGTCCTTCGTCCTACTTGTGTAGCGTACGCATTCTAAGACCTGTCACTCATCATCGTAAGGGAGGTGTTTGGAATCATTCCCGCGTTACAATCATCAGCCAATCAAGGTGGTCACTTCAGTCAAGCTCGTGCATGAGTAATGACGTCATCCATATAACTAAGACTCACTCTTAGTTTAGGAGTTGTCATTTTTCCTTACTAAGAGTAAGTCTGAAAGGCTTTGTGAATAACTTTTAAGAGAAAACTCCTAGCTAAAATCTTTTAGTGCGATTTAGGAGTACTCCTAGTGGTAAGATAAAAGGCTTTGTGAATACGGCCCCTGTTATATAGGCCTAGGCCTATATTGTGAAGATTTTTCCTGACATCTAAGGCACGAGCGCATCTGTGAGGCCAAGCCTCATCAAATAGCTTGTTTGTTTACAACTAACATTCCATTTAATTAAACTGCTTTATAGGCTATGCCGAAATAATTTTCAACATTTTGAATAATAGTGTCAGGTGAATTGAAATGTTCTCAAAGTAGCCTTATGGCTGAAAGCTGCTTGGGATCCCCCCCCCCCCCGTCAATCAATATAACCATTCAAACGCGCTTCCTGCACTCATTGTTTCAAAAGGAGTAATTTTGGCTTTGTCAGAACTGAAGAGCTGTGGACGGCACGGCATGCCCAATGAAAATAAATTAACGCAACGCAACACAACACAGACCCCACTTCTCTCGCGCGCGAGACGTGTCAGTCACTGACATGAACGAAACACAGAACCCGCTTCTCTCACGGCAGTCACTGACAGTAGCCTAGAATAAATGCATGGGGAAAAACACTTCCCCATGACAAAAACATCGTAAAACACTGAAAGTTAATATTTTGTCACTAGCAACATACATCTGTCCTTTGTCAAATGTGTTATGTTCCAAGTAGCCTATGCGTAATTCTGCTTCATAAAGTTGAACAAATAGATTTGCTTATTTCACAGAAAAATATAAATCGCCAGTTAGGGTCTACAGTGCAGAGTTGGTAAGTTATGGTAGGCCAACTTGGAGTGAACATACGAACAGGGGAAATTCTTTCTCTAGTAGCTGAGTAGCCTCAGGTGCGCACGTAGACATAAGGCCGAACATGCAAGCGCCAATGAATCGTGCTCTCACGATAATCACGCCGTTAAACTTAAATAGGTTAACATCACGTAGTTTTTTTTTTACTACTTTTGCCTTTGTTTTTGCTTACTAATTATTCTTTATTTTTAAATGATTTTACCTTGTGTTTTATGTTTTCTTTTTATTATGATCTTTACCTTTTAACTATTCTTTGACTATATTGCCCTTCTATGCTTTTATTTGTTATTATCGTTTGGTTTTGTTTATGTAAAGCACATTGAATGACCTCTGTGTATGAAATGTGCTATATAAATAAACTTGACTTGACTTGACTTGACTTGACTCTTAAGTTCGCCTTCAAGCAAGGAAAACGATGATTTGAATACATCTGTTTCATTGGAAGGGCAAGGGGTAGCAACAGGGCAACACAGAGACAGGCCCGATGGCAGGGCTGTTAAGAGAGTATTAAAATATGGGATATTCTACGGGAACATTAAAACGGCAAGACAGCGGGGGAAAGTTAAAATACGTGATAAACACGGAAAAAGTTGGCATGCATTGTTTCGGTCTCCGTGCACAGGGATTATTTGTCATATTATTTTCACATATGATTATTTGTGAAATTGTGCAAACAGGTGCAACACATTTGAAAAGGAAGGCCTGGTAGCATGCAAGCTAATTGATTTAAGGAAAGATTGATTTAAGAACGTTATCACAGTATGTGGCTGTGGCACGGGCGGAAGACAGCGACAATTGGCAGGGGAGGGTCATTTTTTAACAATTCTGTCGGAGGGTCATTGAACAATTTCTAGCAGGCAAGAGAGGGTCATGCAACTTTTGACTGAAGCACTCAAAATTCCTCCGGTGGCCCCTTCAATAAATAACGAACAGTCCCTAGATTGCTGCTGGGCTGTATGTCTTGGTTCATGTCTGTTAACAACTCATTGCCGTCAAACGCGTAGCCTATCTCGCGGTTGCATCCATTACAAACAAACATGCAATGTGAATGTCTGGGATTGGGGAGAGCACTAAATGCTCTACTGCATAAGCACAAAGTCAAACCTTTAAATGAAAAACACTCTTTAATAATCAAAAAAATAAACCGCTAATGAAGTAAACTTGTGACCATCAAAAATCGTTTATCGCCTGTAACTCCGTGAAAACAGGACGTAACAGGAAGGCATTTCACTGAGCAACGGAGGTTAATATGCTCTATATTTTGTCCAAATGATGTCTGTCTATCATTGTTGCACTTTGAGAAAACCAGAATGTTTAATTTGTCCTGCGTTTGTTGTACGGCTGCAAGCGGGATTCACTCGCAGTTAACCAAATATTTCTTTATTAGGGCAGGGCAGGCATATTTCTGGCTATTAAGTTATTTCTAAACCAGTCTGCTAAAGTCTGTAGTGAAGTCTGTGTAGGGTTTTCCAGGCTCCATTTCTTTTTACGAGACACCCTGCTCACTTGAGACATCTACCGGTTGTTTGGGTTGTTGCAGTGTCGTTGCAGCGTCACTGGAAAAATTCAAATTAAAGTCGCGTGATACCGCGTGATCCCGCGCGCGGACCGCGAGTGAAGCTGGCCAAGTCGAAGCACTGCCCACTGTATGGCTATTGAAAAAATGTAAGGTTCATTTATCGGTAACACTTTATTTTAAGGTTCACATGTTAGCCACCAATACATACCTAATTAATACCTGTATTAGTGACTTGTAAGGCATGTGTTAGGCAACATTAACCATTTGTTAGGTGTGTATTCACAAATTTCTTGATCATGACAAATTAGGCCTTTATTATTGATATAATCTTAATAATGACCTTGTAAGCCTTGATCTCTACATACTAATTAGTAGTAAGTACCAAAATAGAATATGCATAACCTACTTGTATACTGTCTGAATAAATCCCAAATAGTAGGAGAACAGTTGTAGAATAAGCAAGTGTATGGCTCAACCTCATTGCTGAATTTCACTGCCCAGGTTGCTGTGTGACCTGAAGGAGAGGCAGGCTGCCATTTGACGGTGCACACAAAAAAATAATTTATCTGAGGTGACGGAACTGTGTTCTGGCCCACTTTCACCCCTGGCTTCTGTACCAAAAGTTCATCTGTGGGTTCTGGACGAATCCCCTAGACCACATATTTGTTAAACAAAACAAATGTAGAGTTGCAAGTTTAATAGATATTAGGTCAATTCAACACATTTAAGTCACATTGTAGGAGTACAAGAAAGAATGAATGAAGAATGGGGTGGACTTCATACAGATACACTAGTATGTAGTATATTAACATAGGACTCTGTGTGAGTCTAGTGCTAGAATCTGAAACCTAGCATTGTTACAGAGGATAATTTAGGGTATACCTGGTGAACTGAAACAAGCTCTACCGTATGTGAGTATTAATATGTATGAGGTATAGAGAGTTAACAGTATGATAACAAAATGCATTTACAAACTTTTAAACAATCCTACACACAACTTAGTTCAGGCATCTTACCTATGTTCTCGGTCTGTGCCATGTTTGAAGTGCACTGGTGCATGACAGTGGTGGTGACACGGCATTCAGTCCCATAGTTCATTATTGTACCTGTAATTGATGGGTAACACAGAAGGTGTTTCTAAGAACTACTTGTTTACTTTCATGGAAAGTGCACAGTTGCAAGTATTTTCACTTCATACTTTCCCAGATATGGGTGGCCCAGATTGTCCTGATAAAAACAAGATATATCATGTATAGCTGGCCCTTACAATGACCAAGATAAGAGCTTAAAAGTAAAGGTACAGTAGTTAGCCTAGAAATCTAGACGCACCCTATTTGCTGCCAGGGCTAGTCTAGCAACTCTCCGTTGGCTTGTGAGCTCGAAAAATTTAACTTCTATCAGGCCAATCAAATCATGTATAGAGTCGTTAGGCGGGCTTAACATAATGATTGATGGCAGAGTTACAACGGTTTGGCTTGAATTGAATTCCCTGCTACTTAATCACAAAGAAGATGGATGTTGCTGTTGGCGAACAGTGTGACTAGCCAACTAGCTCAGCTGGTGGGAAAACGCATGGGACTCATAGCGCTGTCATATTGCGTGCAGAGGGAATTTGAAAGACAACCGATTATCCCGCCCCTCGGACTGAGCACTGCGAACGGTGAGTGCCCAGACCCTACATTTTAATGTGGGTCTGGCTCGTCAGGCTAAAAGGTAGTAAAATTACACTGAAAATAGCCTACGCTATATAATTTTAAAAAATAGTCTAACTACTTTGCCATGTAATTAGGAGAATTTTAGGAAACTATTACAAGAGAAATTGTTGATCAAAGTATTCTAAAAAAATGCCCACCAGTGCCATGGGCCCTATTAGTCAGCAATGCTGTGAAAATGTTTCTTTCATTTTTGCAATGTGTTCCAGCCAGCAAATATCCTGAATGTCTATTATGAAATAGGCTTCTCTGGTCTTTATTCTTCATGTTCCATAATTCCAAATCAAGTCATTTCATGTATTGCATATCATCTTCTGCCACTAATACCACAAGTTATTATGTTGTAGTCATGCAATAAATATAATGACAATATCTGATCTGTTTCCTTTTGCCTTCCCTTCAGAACTCTTTTTACAAGTTGATGATGGGAGACAATAAGTCTGAGACATTTTTTAAGGTCCTGAATGATCGTATGAAAGATGCCCACCAAGAAATCAAGGCCACAGTCTCAGTAAATGTTGGAGAAATGAGCAACAAAGCCAAGGATGAAAAAGAGCTGGACACTGGTGAGCTAGAAAACATAACACTAAAACATAAACATTCCCACCAGCATGATGAAATAAGTGGCTTTAGATATTCATTCTAACACCCCCATCAAGCGCTAGCTAATGACGGGACAAGTTAAATGCAGGGATGTCCCGATACCATTTTTTTCAAACTGATACGGGTACGAGTATTTAGATTTGTGTACTTGCCGATACTGAGCACCGATACCGATATTTCTACCACAAAATAACTAGCATAAAATTGCAATGAATTTTCTTCTCTGCTCTGATTGTTACAATAAGCCTAAAATAAATATAAATAACTAGACTGCATTTCCGGCGGGAACTGCGAAAGTGTGCTTGCCCTGGTCCGGTCACCAACGTGAGCAGACAGTGACATACGCTATGCTGAACCTGGCTTGATCCAAGCATTCTAACAGTGCCTTTCAGTGTTGGAGCAGTGGCAATACCTCAAAAGCTCTATTCAACTATTGCCTTGCGGGTTGAATGCGATTCGTTGGATTTTACCTTTGGCCTGCCTTCGAATTTAGCTTCTATGACTGAGATCAAATCAATAAAATAAAATGACAGCAGTGATTGGCTGCAAAAAATAAATAATGTCACGCGTCTTGCGCCTCTCAAACTGGGCTATCAGGTAACCTACAGAGGAATTGAAATTATGAAATATGACCAAGGCATTAAAAAGCTGTTTGTTTGTCAGGATACTTTTTCACTGATTTATTTTTAAAAAAAAAAGAGCTATGAGTGTGAATGTTATATATTCCATCCCACAAATTATGTTTTACTGGTTTATTTGACAAATAATCTATATGGATTTGCTCTATAAAGACCTTATGTCTGTTTGGGATTGTTTTGTGAGCCTGGGGTTGTTTTGAGAGCCTATTGATGTAGCCTATCTCAGAATAAAGGAATAGTTCATATTACTCTAAACCACCGTCTGTAAATCAACTGTATACTACTGTCTACATTGCACTATATTTCTTGACCTGTCTCTGTATGTTTCATCACCGTTATATACATTGCAACACAGCTCAGATCTTTGGTTGCTATGAAGGCCAGTCGTTCTAAATGGATGGTTGCTATGGCCAAAGGCCAGTTCTATCTCTGCCGTTGTCAAGCGGGCATATCGTAGAATTCTGATTAACCTTATCTTATTTAAAACATCTCTATTTTACTTAGCCCACTTCCATACAGTGGGTCCCATTAAGAAGTGGCCACTTCCTGCACGCTTACCATGATTCACACAGCAGCATTATTAAATTAATCTGTCACCATACGCCTATGCCTACGTTTGCAAAGAAAACATTTTAATTTGATTCACATGAAACATTACATTTCATGTACATGTTGACAATGAGTAGGCTAGTTTTGGTTGTTGGTGGTGTTATTGCATCCCTTAGTTATGCCTACAATGCAAGTTCCCTTAAGCTGTCACAGATGTAGGTGCTACTGTACTTTTAGGGCTAAAGTGCTTCGTGAATTACTGTTAGTAAAAATAGCAGTCCTAAAGTTACACGTGACGAAGTTACGAGTGCAAGCATCTCATATCAAATGACCATGGCATTACGCTAAACAACATAAATCCCAATTAGCAACATACATCTCCTCCCTATAGCTAGCCACACAAGAAATGAATGATACTAAATCTCTGCTTAGCATGCTTCTCCACTTAGCATTCTAATAACAGAAGGGGCACATTTATGTTGACCACTACAACATGACTCATTATGTCTGTAACGTTAACTGTATACATGTAAAACACTTACTTTCATAAAGGACGCACACCATCCAGCACATGGAAACTCAAACTCAAAACGTGTCTCTCTGAAGCCCTGTTCTAGAATCTTTGCTCTGAAGGCTGTGTTGCTAGGCAACATCAAATAAACGAAATGATAGTCTTTCAGTATTAAATGTGTATGTGTGATTCCGAATGGATGTGTGTGGTTTGCAAGAATAAACAAGAAATAACATTTCCAATAATTTCCCATGATAAATTACATAATATTTGCACCTTCCTTACTTGTGAATCTCACACCGTATTTCAAGTAGGCTACTAGTGAAATGTAATACAACGTTGCCACCTAGCGTTCAGATAGGTAGGCTATTTAACATTAACGTGACATTGCTTGTTTATTCTTTCGTCAACTCCATGCTTTTAGGAAAACAATCTTTTTATCATAGTTCCCTCTTCAACGAGCGATTACCAGCTCGTTTTTGTAACAGAGATAGCTGTTTATTGTTTCTAGGTTTACAGAAACACCTATTCATATTAATACAGGAAATCAAGTTAACGCTGCCGACCACTGTTTGTCTATTACATGGCCCAGAATGCCTTGCATGTCTTTACAACAAAACAACCCAGTAAAACCTAATTTCCCGTAAACATATGAATTTGCATACTTGTAACATTTTTAATAATACTCTCCCATCATGACATTTAACAATAAGGAAAAATTTAATTTGAATACCGTCAATGTGAAAACAACTCTATTATGTAAGCTATATATAGCTACTGTTCTCCTTGCTATTTCAGTTCGCAAGTCCATACTATCCCATGGCAGAGCAAGGATTTCATGATTGGGCAAGGTTGCCCGGAGACATTGTGGCTACACGGAGATATTGGGCATACTTGAAAGGCATTGTGATAGAAGGTGAATGGTGAAAAGGTGAATGGTGAGAGTTACCAAATACCTGTGGGTGGTTTGCGAAATGATGGAAACTTTTGGAATATTTCTTTTTTTTTTTAGCTTATGCACCCTCACACTGGAGTCCCCAGTTCATATACAAAATTTGGTATCGATATGTGACAGTGTTCCTGAGATATGGACGACTTCCTGTTTCGGAGCTTCGCCGCTGATTTTGTTTGGCTGTGACGGGCAAACGCTTTCGAAAATCAAAAATCCTTCCGGTAACTTTTGTGAGGCTTGGTCCAAGGATAATGTACGTCAAGTTTTGTGGCGTTCGGACCAAATTTGTGACCTGTGAAAATTTAGTTTCGCTTTCTGTTCAATCCAATATGGCGGACGAACGACACGCCCACCTGACGTCATCTTCGCGACCAACTTACACCGGTACTGACCGGACGTTTTAAAGTTGGAACGGTGTCTCTGTCTCAAAGGGCCTAGGCGCTAGAGCTGACAAAAAATTAGGGAGATGGGAAAAATAATAATAAAACTTAAGAAGAACAATAAGTGTGCTGCTTTGCAGCAAGCACACTTAACTAGATGTACCGCAAAGCAGTACAAAATATGACCGCCGCCCAGTCCAACACATTTTTTCCACAAAAATAAATCACGCTGAAAGGCCTATATGATTCTAACTGTCTCACTAAATTGCATTATCCACACTCAATTCTCAATGGTATCATTCATTTTATACAACCCCACCCCCATCTTGCCTGTTCATAATTCTGAGAAATTCTTGAATTTTGTGCATGTGTGCGTGTACACGTTTATGTGTGTGTGTGTGTGGGCTTGTGTGTTTGCCTGCGGATGTGTGTTTGTGCATGTGCATGCATGCGTACATATGTCTACTGTGTGAGTATGTGTCATACGTATGATTACTGTGAATGTGTGTGCGTGTGTATCTGTTTATGCACATGTGTGCACATGGAATGGGTTAACATGACCCCTGGAGGCCCTACAGTTCTCAAGATATTCACAGACTGTCTGCCCCACCCACCTTTCGGGGGGTCCAGTACAGCGGGGGGGCTACAGATCAAAACGAAAAACGATGGTTCCATGCTATCCATATGGGGTTACATGCCCACCAAGTTTCGTCTACCCCGGTCTTTCAGTGTCCCGGGAATCCTTGACAGAAATTTGGACATGCGAAAAAAAAAAAAAAAAAAAAGAAAACCGCTGCGCGGCGGTCATAATAAAACTTAAGAAGAACAATAAGTGTGCTGCTTTGCAAGCACACTTAATAATGAGTATCAAATAAAATATATAATACCATGCTATTTCAAACAAAAAAACAAACAATTCTGTCTAAAACAAGCCTCCACACTGGCACTGTGTCCATATCTTAATTAAACACATTATTAACTAGACTATTTTGCACTGTCTCTCAGTAAAATCTGATAGGGAACAAAACATGATCCCATGTGACCCTACTGTAGTTCTAGAGACCTTTGTAAAATTGGTGTGGCTCCTTTAAGAATTTAGAGCGAGCGGCCACCTAGCGAGAGAGGGAAAGAGAGAAGATGCCTTTGCCGTCTACTGATTGCTGCCAAAACAGAGTTAGTAAACGAGACATATGCATTGTCTAAACCAGTGTTTCTCAAACTTTTTCAGACGAAGGACCACTTAACCAATAAAAAAGAAACGTGCGGACCACCCAGCTAAAAAAAAAAAAGATTAGACTTACTTCAACAGTATATAAGCCTACACAATAGGCCTACTTACTGAACCACCTTGCTTATTGTCTTTGCACTTGTCTTTTTAAACTGGCATATCTTATATAGACAGTGTTGCAGAACTTTTTGGATTTACTAACAAGTTGGTTCAACATTACAAACAACTCATCTATATTATATTTTACCACGTCTGCTCACGGACCACTTGGGATAGCTTGCGGACCACCAGTGGTCCCCAGACCACACTGGTCTACACTATTGGCCACTGAATAAAGCGGTGATTTTTCACACACTATGTCTTGCATCTGCCTGTTGCTCATGCACTGAGTACTGTTGATACGGAAAACAATTACCAAGCTCGAGTTGCTGCAGCTACAGTGCTACACTGGGGCATGTTCATGAGCCCCCATGTTCATGCCCCCACAACGTAGCACAAACAAATAGCAGTGTTTTTAATATTTTTTGGATGACATGGGGGGCCAGCATCACGCAGGTAATCTAGGATACTAAAGATTTTAGATTCTGTGTGTTTTAGTGACCATGTGGAAGTAATAATTATGACCGCCACTAGCATAGCTAGCGAAGCGGTCATATAGGGATTGTCATCTACTTCCTGAATTTTTGGTCAACGATACCAGGGACACCGAAATTTGGTGGGCATGTAGCCCCACTAGACTTTCACGGAAAAATGTAATTTAGTCCCCGGGGGCCAAATTTGAAATGTGATTCCTATTTCTTCTTGAAGCCAAAATAAACCTGAGAATGTTTATCGGATATGCTTGCAGGGTTCCCACGGGTCATGGAATTTCTGGAATATCATGGAATTTTGGAAAGTCTATTCCAGACATGGAAAGTCAGGGAATTTTATCATTTTTGGGGCAAAGTCATGGAATATCAGGGAATTTCGTTGACACAGTTTAAAATTTACTTGCAAAAATACATGAATACAAATATTTCCACGCAGGATTGGTGCATATCTGGTTATTAGCTTTACTGCTTGCTTGAGTAGCCCAACTTTGTCAATTCCAGGCGTGCCTGCAGGTGTACGTCCGTACGCACTGTGCGTACCATCAGACTACTCAACAGCAAGAGGAAATTTCCCTTGTGTGTGCATTCACACCAAATTGGCCCACTATACCTTCCCAACTATGGACCTGTATCCCATTAGCTGCATGCCATCAGGCTGCAATTTACAATTTTCTATTACATAAAGTTAGTGAACACGTTGTCAAAATTAACGCGCACACATTTTGTTTGAGCAGGAGAGAGAGAATACGCACGCAACTAGGCAACTTGTTGTTTTCTTTTACTCGGCTATCTATATATGGTAATCAGCACACAATGTTGAGCTAATTCACTAACTCAATACTCCATCATGGATATCACAAGTTTAAACAACGAAAACAGAAAGGATGGATGCAGCAAAGCTAGAGGAGTTATTCCAGATGGGCAAGAACAGGCAATTGCTTGTCAGAACCTTAAACTGCATTACACAGCTGTTTAAAGCCAGACGTCACGGTAAGCTAGAACAAAACTAAAGGTAACTTTAGCCTGTATAGGGCTGTATCAAGTTGTCCAAATGAATAGGTCATTGTATACGTTGTTGTATTATTGCATGTGAATGTTGCTGTGCTATGTAGGCTACTATTTTGCTGACCAATGCACGGACCTAAAACCGGGAAACTGACAAATATTGTCCACGCGTGATTTTTATTTTTTTTTGTGATGGGTGTGCGTAGCGTACCATACCATTAATTCCTGCAGGCGCCCCTGGTCAATTCAATGCCCATTTATTCATCTCCAGGTCTAAAAAAGTAAAAAATGACATGTCAGACGCTAGACGGCTGCTGTGAAATTATTAGTCTGTATATTGTACCATTCATTATAGTAAGTCATGGAAATTCAGTTTTTTTTGTCAGGGAAAGTCAGGGAAAAGTCATGGAATTCTACATTTGACTTAGAGTGGGAACCCTGTGCTTGGTTTTTACTGCAGGTAGGTTACTAATCTTTCACCAGCTTGATGTTATACTGTATATCCATAGGTAGGCTAAAATAATGTTAACGTTTGCATAAGTTGAGTGATGGAGGCTAGTTTAATTGTTGGTGTAGTTGTGAAACATAAACGCGGTTATACCGAGCAAATTGATAACAGCACTGTAATTGTCTCTTTCGACTGTCATCCCATTGTGTTCTGACCATACTGACAGGATTCTTACGTGCGTCCATTCTCTATTCTCTCCAAAATGTGCCCGTTCTATAGGCTGGCCAAGTGCGTAATTCTGCGGCATAAAGCAGATGTATTTGTTTATTGTACAGAAAAATAAAAGTAACCTGTCAAGCAGTGAATTGCAGTCAAGAAGTAGGGCAAATTAATTTACGAAACCAAAACGTGGGTCAGTTGTCTAAGCCTCTATTGCGTAGCCTGTTAAAAACGTTGCTAGATAGACGTTCTAGAGAGACGTTAGCGTTTGCGATTGACAACGTTGTGATAAGTAGGCTATAACAATAACTTTGCAAAGTTAACTTGAATGCATCAATTTAAAACAAAGTTGTGTAGGCTACACCGCGCCAGTTGTAGTGTGCATGAACAGTTGTTATACCATGGTCTAGGTTGAAAAGGGTGTTGTTTAAAAAGTGATATACTACACCTATAAAATTATTATATGGTTGCTTGACAACGCCAGAGTTAGTCCACTCAGCTGCGACTTATCAACATTCCACAGCGTTGCGATAAACAGCTGAAAATACTAAAGATTTTAGCTCTAAAACTCATTTAGTGTTAATAATTGATTTCATATTTAGCGAGTAGGGGATAACGCCCTTCGATGCGTCCATTATCAGAAATAAATGAACTTTGCAGAAGCAACAGTCCACCGCTTAGCGTCAGACGGTTCACGCTTCCGCGTCGTCCATTTATTTCTGATAATGGACACCTCGTCGGGCATTATCCCTTACTTGCACAAGACACCGTTTTGATTTGCGTAGGGGAGGTGCGGGCTGAAGCCAACCTGTTTGAGGGAGAGCGGTGCAGGGAGAGAATGCGTGCTCTGTCCTGCGCATATTTATACAATAAAATAATGTGTCTAGGCTAATCTATATTTTCAATAAGCAATCACTGCATGCCTATGGAAACAATAAGTCAATAGAGATATCAAGAGTAACGCAGGAATGGATGTTACAGTTATTCAGTAACTGTAACGAATTACTGAAATTTGAATTGTACTTTGTAACACGTTACCCCCAACACTGACAATAACAGAGACAGCAAATTAAGATATTTTTTCGTTTTGTGGAGCGGCACCGGTACCACTGTGTAGCCAAGCCTTATGCCATAGGCTACCCAAGTAGCCTAAATTGAGGTAATGTTTAATTATGCATGATTTATTTTGTTATTGAATTCGTAGGCTGGGATTCTCCCTGAAAGTAATGCCCACTGTAAGTTAGTGAGCCACAACACTAATGTTCGCTAATGCGATGGTTTGCTGATGGAAGATATAGCCTAGGATAAGATAAGATATAAAGTCCTTGGTGGCCCTGTCAGCAGCTTTGTAAAATGTTGCATTAAGACCACAAAAAGTCTAAACAAAATAAATGTGAGCAACTAAGCTTTCATTCCCAAACACTCACTAGACTATGTACAGTACAGTGCCAAGTTTGACGTTGTTTGGATTAGTAGGCCTAATGCATATGTCGTTGAATATATTAGTAAAAGCTTTCTCCGCTCTACTACCCCTTTTACACAGCACAGCACATGGGACCAGAGACTGAGGTGGTAGTGGAGTTTTGCTAATGGTCCCGAATTTAAGAACGTTTCAGAATGCCACACAGCTACAGACGAATGGCAGACAGAGCGAGATGTCACTTATGCTGCCTACCAGAGACTGTTTTTAAGTCACATCATTAATAATTTCATTTGATGATGCATCATATGAATAAAGTTATTCAATAGGCTTTACAATAAACATAGGCTATAGCCTTAAAGGAGAATTCCAGTGTGATATTGACCTAAAGTGTGTTGAAACATGATACCGAGTGTGAACGTATGTCTCATAGCCCATCTCGGCTTGTCCTCTGCACTCCAAAATCTGGCGCTAGTTAGCCGATGCTACCAAGAGGTTTTCAATGTGGGTGCCTCGAGCATCGGCCTAGCCATGCCAATAAATCACTATTTTACACCATTTACGAGGCTCAATGTATCTCCACACTTCATTGGTAGACTTCCGAGGGCCCTGACATTTAAAACGAGACATTGAGAACTTTGAAAAAGCACTTGTAGTTTACTTACAAGACGATTTATACAGACAGTATCTTCATGAAGTTTAGCGTTTGCAGCCTTCTTGAATTTAGTCCACGATAAATTCGGCGGCAGTAAGAATGAACAGGTATGATAAAGGATCAGATTCCAAAAATAATTCCGTGGAAATGCATGGATTCCAGTTGCTGCTACTGGAAGAAACTGGAATGCCGCTATGCGGTACATCTAGTTAAAAACAGCATTTGGGCATCTCAAAAGCATAACTAACATCAGAGGTTTGGGGTCTAAGCAAGTTTAAGAGAAACTTGGCTGCTTTTACATCCTGTTGTCTTGCCTTTCCCTAAAGTCCTTTAGACAGCCACAGTTAATTCAGAATGTGACAGCGAACATTTAAAAAAAATCTGTGTGTAAATCAGGAAAGTATGTACAAGTATTGACTTGAACTACAAATTATAACAGATGTATAAATACTTCCATTTCATATTGCTTTAATTCTCTATTTCTCCTTTTTTATCAGGGTCACAGCAGCTAGTTTTTCCACAGACCCCATTGCTCCCCTTCAGCTCCAATTTTCCAGTGTCCCCAGCTGCTGCCCTCTCCCCTTCCCAAGAGCAACCTGAGCAGGAGATTGAGGTGGAGATGGGTCCTTCTGTCAGTATCATGAAACCTATTCTGCGCTTCCTGCAGCTTCTGTGTGAGAACCACAACCAGGACTTGCAGGTGATTACAGCTCTTTAATCCTGTCTTGTGTGAACTACAACATCCTCTTAACCCCAATGATGCCTCTATTTAGATTGTCGTGATGTTCCTCAGAGACCCTAGAACTCCAATCCTTGTATGAAAGAATGTCACTGATGCTTTCAGCACTGTGTAAAGATCAGGACTGGAAGTTAGACAATACACAGAAGTGGAGGACCCAAAAAGCTTTTGTTTAGTATAGCACACCTAAGTGTCCTGACTTATGCCCATTCAACTTTTAACTTAGGCTATAGGCCTACAACAGTCTAATTTCGCATGGACAGCTAGCATCCGCTTAGTTCGTTTTTTTAAATAACGTTGTTTGTTGCTTCTACACACGTCATCTCCAGTGGTTCAGTTTTACTTGCGCAGACGCGCCTACATTGAATGAGCGCTGGGAGTTACAGGGAATTAGAAGAAAGTTTCTCGTAACTGCTTCCTTATGTTGGAATGTGCAACAATGTACAAAAATGTAAGGGATACCTACAGTACAGGCCAGTACAGTACACACCTTCTCATTTCAATGCGTTTTTTTATTTTCATGACTATTTACATTGTAGATTCTCATTGAAGGCATCAAAACTATGAATGAATGCAAAGTTATTTGGCCCACAGATGAATATTTGTCAAGTTATGGCTTGCTGAATATGGTATTAAATAAAAGAAATAGCAACTTTGAAGAAACTAGAACTAGAACTAGAATAAGACATGTTTTCAGTTATTTCACACTTTTTTGTTAAGTACATAGTTTTGATGAATCTACAATGTAAATAGTCATGCAAATAAAGGAAACGCATTGAATGCGAAGGTGTGTCCAAACTTTTGGCCTGTACTGTGATATCTGCAACAGTGGTAGGCTACTGAAAACTGTTTGATATTCTGTTCATATACTGTTCATATACACTTTTGAATTGATGTGCTATGCTGACTTGTTAAATGTAAGCCTACAATGGTTTATTATAACATCCCAGTATTTTATTTCATCAGTCATCATGTTCATTTTTGCCATATCTGGTCATCCTCTTTATCTTTAAGGCTACACCGTTTCAAGCAGAAACTCAGAATGCTCAAAAAATGAAATAGGCCTAGGCTAGCTGCTTTAAGCTACACTTCAGTGTTTGACTTGAAACAATTCCGGCATAATTGCTTTGAATGTTTTAGTTTTTCGTCCCCCATGCCTGCTTTATAGGCTGTTTTATGTCCCGGCCGGCCAGAAAGGACGAATGAAACAAAATGTGGGAACACTCCATAATAAGGTGCCATAATAAATAGCAAACTAGTAATTACCTAACCCTTTGTTAATATTTGTTAATTGTTACTAAAATTTCTATTTGGCACAAGTTTTTTTTTTAACAAATAGAAAACAATTTATTAACTAATATTGTATTACTATTTGTTAATAGTTAACTAAATGTCTTTTTGGCACTAATTAGCAGTTATTTCTTACATTTAAATGTTTATTTACAAACTATATGTTAATATACCCTGGAAATCCAGAGTTCTCGCGAGAGCACAATGGGGTTTCCTCTGCGAGACACTCTGGCAATGAGCAATGATGCACCCCGGGGAACCAGCTAAACTGATGAAGACAGCGCTGCAACGTTGGAGGACAGTACACATTGGTCGTAGTGTTATCCGATTGCGTCGAAGTCCGAAATCATTCAGAGTAAACATGGTCTAGTGTTATCCAATTGTGTGCAGTGAGATTTTTAAATGCATGCTTGTTGTCGCCCCTCGAGTTGGGCCATTACATTGTTCGTGGCCAGATCCTTAATCTTTCTAGATTACCAGGGTCTGGATTTTCCAGGCTAATGTTAATATAAAAGTTAATGACATATTATTTAACTATTTGTTATTAAACTGTGCTTCTGCCTATCTCAATATGAACCACTCCTCATAGGACACTCCTCATAGGACTTTACAATAACTTTAGAATAACAATAACTTAACAATACAATAAAGTTGGTTAAGCTTAATTAATATATTAGTAATATATAACTATCAGTGTGGTAATATAGTAATATACATAGACAGATTATAATATTATATCTACACAGATTAGTAATATACACAGACAGACAAAGCTAATGGCATGAACAATGTTGACACAGTAACTAATGTCTCACAGTCTGAAAATCCTAGTACATCGCACAGGTGAGGTCTAGATTTGGTCACATTCTTAAGCCAGTTGACAGACTGATTCAAACTATGTCAAGATAAGATATTGTTCACACACATCCGTCTATGCAGGCTATCTGCAGGTCAGTGTTTCAGGATTTTCATGATTAGACATAGTTAGAGTTGAGGTCATACACGTTTGGTGACATGTTATGTGGTCCAAGCTTTTCTGATGAGCTTTATGCAGATTTTTTCTGTTTTTGTTTTGTTTTCTTATCTTTTCCTAGTGGCTTTAGTACACAGTGTATATGGGTCTTGTGGGGTGTATAAGGCACCCTACCTGCCAGTGGTTGGTTGGGTGAGAGTTTGCGCACCTCTTCTTCCACTTCATCCTTGGGTACCTTTGTGGTTGACTGTCCTGTAATTGGTGACCCTCTGTCTAGTGTTTGAAAGTAGTGTACTTTTTGCCTTTAGAAGTACTATTTGGTTGCTGCTCGAATTTGGTGAAATTCAGGGGAGGTGGGTGTAACAGAGTTAGAAATGTAGTTTAGTGCTTGTATGTGGATTTCGCCGTAATTAAGCAGCTTTATTGAGATTGGTGTTTTGGAGCCCCCTTTGGAGAAACGGTATACTGCAGCTCTGCTGCGTTTTGTCCTTGTGTGTTGCCGTACCCATTCAGAAACGGTATGCTTTGCATTGGGTAGGTTGACTGTACAAAGTACTCCCCACTTTGTTTTAATTTTGTAACTGTAAAATGTTGTTTAAGTTGAAAACTTCAACATATCACCTGTATTATATTACTTTACATGTATTGTTAGGATTTGGGTGCAATTCTAGCAACTTCGAGAAAGTTTATTAATGTTTTCATTATGACCACCACAAGTTCATACACACTGAGTCTAGTGTTAATTTCGTCAGACGAGACAAGAGGAAATATGTTCGTCAACGACCCTTTTTTTCATGACTAAGACGAGACGATGACGAGACGGCAGTAATGTCCTGAAACACTGACAAAGACTATCTTAAGATGCATTATTGTTGACGAAAAAAGAAGAGACTAAAATGTTTTGCATGAAATAAAAACTAAGATAAAATCTCCCTTCATGTTCGTCTACAAAATGAGAAGACAGAATATCTAGCTGTTACGTTTTCAAAATATTCAGAATGAGTTCATACGCAACAGCTTTCCTGTAGGCTAGTCTACGTGCTGCTGCTGCAACCCTGTGGCTGCAACACGAAACTACATGGAACAAGAACACTGGAGATTTCTGCCAGAGTTAGCAAGCTAACTACCTAAGCTTTATGCCACAATGCTACATACCCAGAAGTTGAAGCTTCTCTCATACAAATTAACATCCCCCAGAATGTCCATACGAAAATGTTCAGCATGAAATGTCAACTATTCATCTAGTTAGACTGATGATGCAAAGTTTGCTAGCAAGTAAGCTAATATAGAAAGTTCGCTAGCAAGTTAGCTATGGCTAAGATGGAGAGTCTGTTTGGGGAATGTGTTGTGTTTAGCTATATATAAGCCATCTAGCGAGGCGGAGTAAAACATTAATAGTTTGGCTTACGACAGTGTTTCTCAAACTATTCCAGTTTCAGGACCACTTAACTAACCCTAGCTAAAAAAAAAAAAAAAAGATTAGACCTACTTCAACAGTAGCCTATAATTAGTCTATAGGCCTACTCACTGAACCACCTTGCTTATTGTACCACACTTTGAGAAACACTGGTCTATGAATATGACAGTGGTCCAGTCAAATCTTTTACTGTCTATGGTCAAATCCCAGCCGAGCTATAACTGTAGCTCGACTTACCTGTGCATGTAAACATACTGACTGACAAAAAATCAGAATGAGTAATTATAACAGACGAGTAGCCCTGTGGACACACAATATTGTTGGAAAATTGAGATGTGTGAAACACTATTTGACTCAAATGGTAATCAGAAATAATTTGTTATAAAAAAAGACTGAAATGTGTTGACTAAAACTGACTAAGACTAAGATACCTTTAGTTTTCTTTTGACTAAAACTAAAATGACGAGACTTTTAGTCGACTAAAACTTGACTAACAAAAATTATATTTGAATGACTAAATATGACAAAGACTAAAAAGGACATTTTGTCCTAAGACTAAGACTAAATTAAAAATAGGTGACAAAATTAACACTAACTGAGTCTTACGTGACTAGCTGTAAACTCCGCTAGCAACTTTCCATGCATTCAGTGTAGTTTAGTTTAGTGTGCATGGAAAGTGCAATTCAGTCTAGCGGGTAATGAATGTGCATTTAGTTTAGCATTATGTTTATGCATTACCTCCGTATGGTCTACGTCGGTGAATGTTTAGTGAGTCTCTTAGAATATTAATTAACTGTCGTTCTGTGCACCTGAACATTCCATGTCGCATGTCTCCCTTGCTAGTAGGGCTGACAGTGATGGTATAGGAATGATGCATGTAATATAGCCCATTCAACTACTTTTTATTTTGCTTGTGCAGATGCTGTTGTATGTATGCCAGTGCCTGAAGGCATGTTTTGTTTTAACTTTTCCTAAAGAAATAAATGCGATAAGCCAGTTTTTGTCTCAGTCCTTTCACCATCTGACTAATAGTTATATATTACTAATATATTAATACAGCTTAACCAACTTTATTATAAGGGGCCCCACACTGATAGCTATATATTAATGATATTGTAATGCCGAAGAGTAGTTAGGAGACGGGGAGGGTGAGATATCGTTCCAAACTCTGGTAATTTATTTTAGTAAAGGATATACAGGCTAAGGTACGGGTAGCAGGAGGTGTCCACTACAAAACAACAAACTGATCCTGACACAACACAACGCAACACACCCCACTCGCACGTAATTCACTTCTACTCTGACTAAACTTACTAGACGTCTTAGAACCCCCTATTCTATTCCCTCCCCTTATCAATCGCTAACCTATCCGAACCCCTAAATATTCCCTCCCGGACACCTTCCCCCAATCAAAACATATCAGAACTCATTGACACATTCCATGACACAGGAGGGAGAGGGAGACACAGAAACTCGCGCGCGCACACACACACACACACACACACACACACGCACAAGCCGTGAAAACAGAAGACACAGGGGAACAGGGGAAAGTCCAACATGGGGGCAAATAGCCTCGGCGCTACACTGCCCCCCCCTTTAAGTTCCTCGCCCTCGAGAAAAGATGGCCTCATCAAAGCGATGAGGCGGGCGAAGTCCTCTCCTGGGCCTCAGGCTATATAGCATATGCAAGCTGATGTTGCTGGAGCCGCTACGGTGACGTACAGGAATGTCGTCCGGTGCTGCCGGTCTTCGGTGGGCACATGATCTCCATCCGGATGAGATGGTGCTGGACACGTCCGTGAGCCGGTGAGCTGAGCGCCTACGAGCACTCTCCTCCCTGTGGTCGTCAGGCACAGGCGAGAAGGAGCACGCTGCCGCTGGATGGCCCACACCTGCTGGTCTTTGCTGGGGCTGACGCCCCATGGGCCCTCTCCTCCCTGTGGTCGTCAGGCACAGGCGAGGAGGGGCATGCCGCTGCTGAGCGGCCCTCACCTGCTGGTCTCCGCTGGGGCCGGCGCCCGTGGGCCCTCTCCTCCCTGTGGTCGTCAAGCACAGGCGAAGCAGGGTTTGGCCAGCACAATCCCAAGCCTGGTTGAACCTGGTTGCCTCCAGGTCCACCTGGAGTGTTCAGCTCCTCCAGGTGTTCCTGGAACACTCCTAGGGACCAGGGCAACGGGATGATAGACCTCGCCCTCCTCTGAGGTTCCCCACCCATCCCCTGGCGCTGCATGTCCAACTCCTCCAGGTTCAGGGCAGTTCACCCCAGGGGAACGACGCGGACTTCCACGAGCAAAGGGATTACGATCCCCTCGGTACGGAGCCAGCCTATCACGGTGGTGGACCACACACCGCGCTCCAGGTCTTTTACGGATGCGATATGTCACCTCCCCAACTCTCTCTACCACGTACGCAGGCCCGTCCAGTCGCCCGGAGTCGAGCTTGGGCGACCGTCTTTTTTTTGCCGTTTTGGCCCATACACCCAGACCAACTCACCCACAGTAAAGTCAAGTCCTGCACTATGGTGGTCATATGCTCTCTTCTGCCAAATTCCAGCTTGAATGGCTTGATGGCGCGCAAAGTCATGAGCTAGCTGGAGTCGGTCTTGCAGTTGATGTGCATACTCAAGCCCTGCAGGGACATCTGGAGTATCAGGGGGTAGGCCCATGAGGAGTGAGGGTGGGGTCTGCAGCTCTCTACCAAGCATCAACAGCGCTGGAGTACAACCTGTGGACTCTCCGACTGCAGTGCGACTTGCCATGAGGACCAGAGGAATCTGCAGGTCACAATCTCTCTGATCCTGCTGCACACACAAGGCTAGCTGTTCGGCAAGGGTGCGGTTGTACCTTTCGACAAGGCCGTCACTTTGAGGGTGGAGAGCAGTGGTTCGAGTCTTACGAATGCCCATCCGCTGACAAAAATCCGCAAAGGTGCGGGACTCAAAGTTCCGCCCTTGATCAGTATGAAGTTCTGCAGGCACTCCGAACCGAGCAAACATGCCCCCAAGGAGCACCTCAGCTGTAGTACACGCGTCTTGATTGGCCACAGCGTACGCCTCGGGCCACTTGGTGAAGTAATCCACGGCCACGATGATGTAACGGTTTCCCTGGGGTGTCAATGGTAAGGGCCCCATCACATCCACAGCTGTACGGTCCATCAGGTAGCCTACCCTCCTCTGCTGAAGTGGAGCATGGAACGGCCCACGGGTCCCTTACGGGCAGTGCATGCGTCACACCGGCGGCAGTAGGACTCTACATCCCTCCTGCACGTGCTCCAATAGAACTGTTGCCGCACACGCTTCAGTGTCTTTTTTCACCCCAAAGTGACCCACTCCAGGTTGCCCATGCATGGCTGCGAGGACCAATCCGCAGCTAAACTTCGGGACAACAGTCTGCCATTTAGGTGAACCTGTTGCAGGCTCCACCCAGCGTCTCTTCAGCACCCCGTCATGTAGGGCCAACCCATCCCGCATGGACCACAGGCCCCTCACTGTGAGTCCATGAGAAGCTACATCTTCCCAGGATGGGCGCTGTCCAGCCTCCACCCAGCTGATCACAACCTGGAGCTCTGGATCTTTACGTTGTTCGGTAGCCCAGGACATGTTGGAGGCCGGTAGTATGGCTTGGCACTGAATGGCTAGCAGTTCATCCTCTAACACGTCAGGCAACGTGCCCTCAGCGCTGCCAGGTAGACGACTGCACTGTGGACATGCAGCTGAACAGCTCCTCCTGGACAGCCCATCAGCATTCTGGTGGTTTTCTCCCTTCCGGTGCTGAATCTCAAACTGAAACTCCTGTAGCTGTTCTATCCAACGGGCGACCTGACTCTCTGGCTCACAGAAAGAGAGGAGCCAATGCAGGGAGGCATGGTCAGTCCACACCATGAAAGGAAGGCCACACAGGTAATGCTTGAAATGACGAACAGCTTCGACAACAGCTAACAGTTCTCTCCGGGTCATACAGTAGTTGCGCTCAGCTCTGTTGAAGGACCGACTGTAATACTCAATGACCCTCTCCCCATCTGCTGTCACCTGGGATAGGACGGCCCCGAGGCCTACATTGCTGGCGTCCGTGTCCAGGATGAAAGGGAGCTTCGGGTCTGGCGCCACAAGGATTGGTGAACTACAAAGAGCCAGCTTCAGATTGTCAAAAGCATGTTGTTGCTCAGGCCCCCAATGAAATTTCTGTTCCCTCCGAGACAACTGGTGGAGTGGGGCAGCCACAGTGGCAAAGCTTGGAACGAAGCGGCGGTAGTATGAAGCCAGACCCAGGAAAGACCTTAACTGTCGTAGGTTGCAGGGGGCTGGCCAGTCACGCAGCTTCGGTCTTCCGGTGTTCAGTAGCAACCCCCTCTCCAGTCACGTGGTGTCCAAGGAAGGTGACGGCGCGTTGCATCAGACTGCATTTCTCTGGGTGTAGCTTCAGGCCGGCTTGGGCTATTCTTGTGATGACTGCATCTAGATGACGTAACGCAGACTCAAAGTCCTTGCCATGTACGAGCAGGTCATCAAGATACACAAGACACCTTTCTTTGGGAATTCCCTGCAGCACACGCTCCATCAGTCGCTCGAATGTTGCGGGCGCATTACAAAGCCCAAATGGCATGGTTTTAAACTGCCACAACCCTGTCCCCGTAGTGAACGCTGTCTTTGGTCTGGCATCAGCAGCGAGGGGCACCTGCCAGTAACCAGACCGGAGGTCCAACGACGAGAACCACTTCGACCCACCCACCTGATCCAGGGACTCGTTAATCCGGGGTAGTGGATATGAGTCCTTAACAGTGACCTCGTTGAGCCGCCGAAAGTCGATACAAAACCGCCAGCTGCCATCTTTTTTTGGGACCAATACAACCAGAGAAGCCCAGGGGCTGTCAGAGGGCTCGATGACTCCAGCACCCTTCATTTCCTCCAGACACTGTTCTGCAGCCAGCTGTCGAGAATGGGGCAAGCGACATGCACGTTGACGGATAGGGGTTGCATCACCAGTGTCAATGCTGTGTTGAATCAACGGGGTCCAACCAACATCACCGGGGGTTGCAGCAAAAACAGCACGATGATGGTCCAGCACAGCCCATAGCATCTGTTTTTGTGACTCATCAAGGCCTACGCTGTTGTCTTCCCACAATGGATGGTGTGTCTGTGTTGGTGCATCAGTGACCAGTGCTGGAGGCTCAAGTTCCACTACAGCAGGAAAGGGGCGTAGGGGAAGTGGAGTCTCGGACCCAGAGCAGGCTGCTGAAAAAGGCACAGGAAGATCTGGGGTAGTGGGTATGGTCTCAGGTGCTGGCGGGTCAGGATTCTCAGCCGCATGGAGCACACCAACACAGTTTAACAGTGGTCGAAGGGGTGAGGGGCTGAAACAGATGGGCGCAGTGTTTGACTCTCCAAGTCTGAGGCATGCTGCCCCCAGGTCAATGACCGCCGCTGCAGCATGAAGGAAGTCAATGCCAAGGATCAGCAACCCAGACGCGTATGAAAAAGTTTCCAGCCACCTGGATCTCTGCCTCACACTGGCCGACATAGGCACACGCTCGCCGGTGACGGTAGTTAAAGGGACACTGGGGGGCTGTAGTGCATGGTTCACCAACAAGCTGGGGTGGACTAGAGTGACGGTGGAACCAGTGTCTATTAAAGCTTTAACTGGATGACTATCTACAACAGCAGATACATGACAGCACTCGACTAGGCCACAAGCAGATGAAACAACACTGACGGGAGACTCTACACTGCACACAGGACCAGGAGACACTCCCATTACTCCGGTCCCTTCCTGTTTCCCTGCTGTAAAGAGCCAACAGCTGAGTCTAGTGTGGTGCAGTCCCGGCGCAGGTGGCCTCTCTTGCCACAGCGCCAGCAGACGGCAGAGTCGTGGTCAAAAGAGGTAGGCCAAAGAGCAGATGGAGGATAGCTACCGTAACCTAGATAGACGGCAAAGGCCCTACCCCAGCTACGGCTACCCCAGCTGTTCGCGGTTCTTGCTGGCTGTTCGTCAAAAATCCCCTCAATGGCATGGGCCTGCTGAAGCGCCTCTTCAAGAGTGGTGGGTTGCTGCAGCCACAGTTGTTGCCTAAGCCTCTCGGGTGTCAGACCACGAATAAATGCATCCAAGGTGAGGGCATCTCTTACTTCCACATTAAAAGATCGATAGCTGCACTGAGCTAGGTGCTGTATGTCAGCCATGAAAACACCCAGTGTCTCCTTGTCCTGCCGCACACGTTCCTGGAACTGCTGATGGCGTGACACAGTGGGAGTGGTGTCTCCGAACCGACGAGACAATGCCCTGTGTAGCACATCTGCCTGGGTCACCTGGCTGCCGCGGACGTCAAGAAAAACCTGCAGCGCATCCCCCTCCAATGCAGCCGCCAACTGCCCCACTCTATCCTCTTCACTCCAGCCATTAGAGTTAGCCATTAGCTCAAACTTTTCACGAAAGGCTTCATAAGAGGTACGACCATCGTATCTGCCCAACTTCAGGAAACTTCTATCGTAACTCCCCCTATTTCCACCGGTCCCGTATTTCCACCGTCTTGCGTGTATGTGTCACTTAATATCCATTTCTATACAAACCAAGACAGCGGACTCCTATAGAAACGCAACCACCCACAACATAGGTGTATCTAAATTAGTTATGTACCAAAAATGACATTTTACCGTGACTCGAGGAGCTGTAAACAGTGTTGTAAGGCTGTGTGTACACAACTGCTTGGAGCTCCAGTGGAATTTTAATTTCACGACGAGAATTCTCGGTCTAACCGTCCATGTGCCGTTGAAACGGTGTAAATAGGCGACCCATCAGGCCAGCACTATAACTCCGAGCGTGGTAAACAAAATCGGATATTTCAGGCAGTAAATGCTCCCGTTAAGAACCAAACCAGGTTTTGTTCAAATATACACAACTATGGCTACTGAAAAATTTAAGGTTCATTTAGTAAATGTTATTTTGAAGTGTTAAAAAACATTGTTGTTTTAGAATTTCTGAACAAAAGTGGTGATAATTGGGGGTGTTACGATATTACGCACAGGTTCAGGTGCAACCAGAGGGGTCAGGGGGATAGACGGCCCAGTCTCTGTAGCTGTAGCATGCCTGCCGGTAGAATGACTGACCCCCCGGTGAGGCCCAGTCACTGGGGAGTTAGCACACTGATGGTGTGAAGGTCGAGTGTTTGGCAACTGTGTGGTGTTCTCTCTATGTGTATAAAATAGACCGGTTGCCTCGTCAGAGCCTTTTTGCGGAGTGTTTGCCGCTATGCTAGTGTGTTCAGATGGGAAATTAACATGCATGCTAAGGGGCTCGATATCAAGGAGCTGGTGGGAGTTGCAGGCGTTTGGTATTGGATACATAAAACTGGGTGGTGTGGGAAGTGAAGGAGCAAAAAGGGCTTCTGTAGAAGAGGACTCGACTTTATTTAGAAGGCAATTGGGATGTGAATCAATTAAGCAAACAGTATTGCTGCTACCGGAGTAGCGACTAGCTTCTCCCGCTAGCCAGTTAGCTTCCGACAGCGCAGGGCAGTCACCACTAGCACCGCTAGCCACTATTGGCGTACTAGCGAACCGGATGTTTTTATTGAATACCTTCCGGTTGATCTCTTCGCCGTTGCCAGTAGCAACAGGAAAACGAACGTGAGTGTCACTGTCAGGGGCACGAGCGTTAGAGTCAGGGCAATGAACATTCGGTTCGAAGTAATGGCAGAAAGGGGTTATTGTGAGACCATCTAGCAATAGCTCTCTGTCCCTCCGGACCTCGGTGGTCCAGCCTATGTCAGGGCACATTCTTATTAGGGTCCCGGTCTGTCCAAGTAAAGGGAACAACCTTACCAGCCCAGCGATGTCATCCATTTTCGGCAGAGGAAACGATCCCACTTCCAGACACCAGTGTAATGCTGAAGAGTAGTTAGGAGACGGGGAGGGTGAGATATCGTTCCAAACTCCGGTAATTTATTTTAGTAAAGGATGTACAGGCTAAGGTACGGGTAGCAGGAGGTGTCCACTACAAAACAACAAACTTATCCTGATAAATCACGTCTCAATCACTCGTCATTCACTCTCATCGGCCAACAACACAACGCAACACAACCCACTCGCACGTAATTCACTTCTACTCTGACTAAACTTACTAGACGTCTTAGAACCCCCTATTCTATTCCCTCCCCTTATCAATCGCTAACCTATCCGAACCCCTAAATATTCCCTCCCGGACACCTCCCCCCAATCAAAACATATCAGAACTCATTGACACATGACACAGGAGGGAGAGGGAGACACAGACACTCTCGCACGCGCACACACACACACACACACGCACACGCCGGGAAAACAAAAGACACAGGGGAAAGTCCAACACGGGGGCAAAATACTGATAGTTATGTATTACTAATATATTAATTAAGCTTAACCAACTTTATTGTATGGGTCCTATGGAAGTGGTTCATATTGGGATAGGCAGAAGCACAGTTTAACAACAATTAGTTAAATAATAATATGTCATTAACTTTTAAATTAACATATAGCTTGTAAATAAACATTTAACATTTAAATGATGAAAGAAATAACTGTTAATTAGTGCCAAAAAGAAGACATTTAGTTAACTATTAACAAATATTAATTATTTACTAATATTAGTTAATAGATTTGTTAAAACATTAACATACAGATGTTATGATGAAAAAACTATTAACTTGTGCCAAATAGATATTTTAGTAACAATTAACAAAGGGTTAGGTAATTACTAGTTACTAGCTATTTATTATGGCACCTTATTATGGAGTGTTACCCAAAAGGCTTGTTTGAACGTGAACCGTTTTGTTCAGAGCTGAAAATGCATTTGTGTTTGACAGAGGGCAGATGTAGGTTGCTATTGACAAAATATTAGCTTTCAGTGTGGTAGCCTACGATGTCTTTGGAAATGGGCTGTGAAATAATCTTCCCCAGACCCACTCTCAGTTACAACTGAGAAGGGTCTGGTGTCAACCAGGCTAGGCTGTTTGCAATTTGACTGATTCTTGAGGTCTCAGCGGAGTGCTGATTTGCATGTCTTTTTTCGATGGTGAACGTAAATGAAGGAAAGCCCTCTAATTGGACAGGCAAGATTGACAAGTAGACGGGCCTAAGCCCGTCCAGGCCCGCCGCTACGCGTATGCACTAAATTAGGAAATATTTTCTAATCAGGAAAATGTTTAGTTTATTTTTCTTTCGGCCTGCGGTTCCATAATAGGCTACCATTCAATTGTGCCGCAAATTATCCGCGGACTAGCAATCTCCTCGTCGAGGAGGCCCTAAGCCTGCAGATCATAGACAGAGAAAGCATGCTCTGGGAACAGAACACAGTTGCCTGTCTAGCCATGGGTCTGTATACAATGACAAGTGTCTTAGTGCGCTTTGGGGGTGGGGGTGTGGCCGCACCCACAGCACCCCCACTTCCAACGTCACTGCCCAAAACGTTTTTCCATTTGCATTCGCACCGGCCAAGTGGCCATAGGAACTGGTGGGTGTAAGGAGTGACGCTTCATTACTTGGTACAGGGTTTAAAATAGGCACCCACTAGCCTCGCCAAATGCAAGTAAATTAACTAACTAGCCTACATTTTGATATTATTTGAATGACCCTCACTATACTGTCGCTTCAAGCATCCTGATGCTGCACACATTTTGTTTTTTTAACACATTTTTCAGACTTTATGATTTAGCCTACTGACAGTCCGTAGGCATGTAAGCGAGTGGAGGAATGAAACTGGAATAACGGAGAAGTTTAACTAGCTTTAACATTAGGCTACCGAGTTGTATTTGTGTCTCTCGTTTCAACAAACAAACAACATTATTTAAAACAACGAACAAAGTGGATCCTTGCTGTCCATGAAAACAGCATAGAGACTGGCTAGTCTAATCAAAACATGGAAATAACAGGTCTTTAAATTGACATACGAAATTAGACTGTTGTAGGCCTATAGCCTAAGTTAAAAGTTGAATGGGCATAAGTCACGACTTAGTGTAACAGAGGTACAGTAAATACCGTAGCAAATAGCCTATGATGACGACACAGCTTTTAAAACATTTATTTCACTCTCGCTGGAGAACGGGCTGTGCGCAAACAAATGAATCAGGGTAATGATCTGCATCTCCGTTCACCAAAAGCTATGGTTTTGCTAACCCATTTGCACAATAAATAATTCTGAAAGGTTCTCTCCATTGTTAACGTGCGACATTTCTCCATGTGGGGTAGTGTCAGTGAAGTGATAGCCTATTGCATGTAGGCAATGTTCAGTCAGAAGACGGGCACTGTTTTCTCTGTTGGTATTTCTGTCCCTCCGAAAACTGTCAAAATGTATTTATTTTTCCTGGGAAGAAACCCCCGGACCCCCACTCACTTAATCCGCAACCCCTCTCAGAATATACTTCCAATGTCTCTGTCGTGACCTCATGAGCTAAACCATTAATGAAAGCAAAACAAACATAAACAAAACAGCCAGATGCCGCTTCATAAAATAAGTCAACTTCATAAACAATAACAACTTTTATCGTGAGACTGTGTCGTTTGGAGCAGCGTATCGGTAGGCTATATTAAAAGCAGAAGATTTTCAGTTTGCTTCGGGATTTAATTCCCTTTTGGATTTTTTGATTAGCCTATAGTGCTAAATGTTGGGACTGTCGCAGGAGACGTACTGTAGGCCTATCAGGCATCGAAATTAAAGCTAATTAAAGCTATAACCCTGCTCACAAGTGCCACGTGGTGGTTGTTTGGGTCATTGCAGCTTCACTGGGGGAAATTAAATAAAAGACGCGTGATTCACGCGTGAGGTCATGTGAGAATCACTCGTGAAGCTGGATAATTGAATGTAGAACCCACTGTAGGACCATGCTGGAAATAATATGTTACTTTAGCATGTCATCCTTTGGATTACTGTTTAATCGTCTTTGATCCAGAAATAAATCAAATCAATAACCCCAAGTAGCCTTTCAGTGGCTCAGTCATAACCATTGGCTTGCCTTTTCTGCTGGCTTGCATTATTGCATATTTGTTTTAATACGCATTTTAGGACCAAATCCGTTCTGCATCTGTGGGTACACATCCTCAAAGACTATCTCAGTTTTGAAATAGATACGTTGTGTGTCCACATTATACTAGCCTATTGAAATGCAAATCTCACAACCATTTAACCTTTGTGAAATCCCGCAACACTGTTACTGTTGCTAGGTCAGATAAACAATGGGCATGCAGCATCAAATACGGTGGCCGACAGGTACAAACGAACTGCATATTAAGAAAACACATGCAAATCGACATAACACAAGCATATTAAGAAAACATCTTCATCTATTTGACAGCGCAGCATTTAGAAAACACACTGCAAATTTAGACAACACTACCCATTATAGAAACGTGCTGCATATGCACACAAGACAACGGAAGTGTCTCCGGAGTATACTTAAAAGTGATGAACACATCTGGACATGGCTTGGCGCAAATGAGCTAAAGCATAACTGTGTTGGTTTTAATATCATAATGGCATTCACACATTTTAGCTCATTTGCTCATGTCCAGATGTGTTCATCACTTTTAAGCATCCTCCAGAAACACTTCTGTTGTGTTGTGTGAATATGCATCACGTTTCTGTAATGGGTAGTGTCTGAATTTGCAGTGAATTTCTAAATGCTGCGCATATGTTGTCAAATCGATGAAGATGTTTTTTTTAAGTTACTTGTGTTTTGTCGATTTGCATGTGTTTTCTTAATATGTAGTCCATTTGCACCTGTCGGCCACCGTAGTCAAAAAGTAGTGCTTCCAATTACCAAGAGGGATTTACTGGTCACATACACAGGGTGCATTCTGATTGCCTCGTAGTGGACTGCGAAGTGAACTGTACAAGGTACAGCTGTACAGCCATGTTAAGTGATATTCCGTTCCGTAGGGAGTGACTGTGTTCAGTTTGAAGTGAACTGTACACTGTGTAGGGAGCTAATGAACATAGCTACATCACTTCACTGATAGTTAGATGGCACCCGGAGTTCAATATGTTTGCAAAGTTAACTTTAACGTTATGCTGTACTCCAGATACTGTACATCACACACTCCCGCCCGATTTGCTCTTGCGTGCCAACATGACATAATTTCCTGGCTTGTAGCACTTATTCGGTTATTAATTGATGATGCAATAATGTCATCCTACTACTCACTTGTTGCTTCAACCTAAGTATATATAAGTATATATACTCTTTTGATCTCTGCATTTTGCAAATTTGGTCTCTGCATTTATCCCAATCCGTGAATTAGTGAAACACACTCAGCACACAGTGAACACACAGTGAGGTGAAGCACACACTAATCCCGGCACAGTGAGCTGCCTGCAACAATAGCAGCGCTCAGGGAACAGTGAGGGGTTAGGTGCCTTGCTCAAGGGCACTTCAGCCGTGCCTACTGGTCGGGGTTCGAACCCGCAACCCTCCAGTTACAAGTCTGAAGCACTAACCAGTAGGCCACGGCTGCCCGTTATGGTTATGGGGTTTTATGGGACATAGGACCTCATTTCCAAGTTAGCAAGTGTGATATTTATCAGTGGAGACAATGGAAATTCCTCACTGCAGAAATAGCAGAGAATGATGCTCTTGTCAACAGGAGTGGTCTGGGCGGTTTTGTAAAGTTATTGGAATGGAAATAAATGTAACCACCTTCAACATATTTGTGAAGACTTGTTTCAAGTGTGCAAAAATGTAGTTGATTTGGTGTGGGAGTTTGTCGGTCATAGGGTAGGCTAAGTAAACAATACGTTTCCGTTCGTACCTCCGGATTGCTTTGCATTAAAGTGATACTTCAGATTTGACGAACTCCTATGGTAGGCGATGAAAATTCCTTATGGCAGAAATAGTAGAGAATGATGCTCTTGTCAACAGGAGTGGTCTGGGCGTATATATATATATATATATACATTTTATTTATTATGACCGCATTTATTTATTTATTTATTTTTCACATGCCCAAATTTCCGTCAATGATTCCCGGGACACTGAAAGACCGGGGTACACGAAACTTGGTGGACATGTAACCCCACATGGATAGCATGGAACCATCGTTTTTCGTTTTGATCTGTAGCCCCCCCGCTGAATTGGACCCCCCGAAAGGAGGGTAGGGCAGACACAGTTTTCTGTGAATATCTCGAAAACCGTAGGGTTTAGGAGGAGGGTTAATGAGGTGGTGTAATTGAAGGTATCTGTGACCTAACATAGTCAAAACTGCACGAAATTGGAAATGTAGGATCATTATGACACCCTCTGTATGCACGCCAAGTTTTGTGGAATTCCGTTCATGGGGGGCCACACAATAAATTAATTTATGTTACTATACACCAACTGGCCTGTAGGTGGCCGGAGACAGTTTTCTGTGAATATCTCGAGAACCGTGGGGCCTAGGAGGTCCACCTTTTTTGTATGTTGGTCTTAAGGGGCATGTCAACCCATCCCATTACCACTTATTTCATGTATAGCGCCACCTAGTTAAAAATTAAAAGCAAAAAATTAGGTGTTTTCATCTCAATATCTCTGGCTGACAAGGTCAAAACTGCACGAAATTAAAAGTGTAGGATCATTATGACACCCTCTGAATGCATGCCAAGTTTTGTGTACTTTCGTTCATGGGGGCCTTACAATAAAATAATTTATGTGTACATTTAGTGACGCATACACCAACAAGGATCCCGGGACACTGAAAGACCGGGTACACAAAACTTGGTGGACATGTACCCCCACATGGATAGCATGGAACCGTCATTTTCGTTTTTCATCTGCAGCCCCCGCTGGACTGGACCCCCGAAAGGAGGGTAGGGCAGACACAGTTCTCTGGGAATCTTTTATGGTATGTTGGTCTCAAGGGCCCACATCAACATGGCTCATAATCACTCATTTGTGATTTGCCCCCGGTAAAAAAATGAAAATCAGTAGGATTAAAAGAAAGCCAAAATAAATATTCATCATCATCATCATGGCTGCATTTTCAGTATTGGCTAGAAGTAGTCGTTTGTCCACTAGATGGCGCACCGTTGCAGTGAGGCGTAATTTTGTTGGAAGTTAAAAGTGGGTTGAAAAATAATGGACGCTTCATACAAGGACTGTAATTTACCGCGAGCGAACATCTAATAAGGATAGGGCGATGTTCACATGAAGTGTAATTCCCATTTCTTCTTGAAGCGAAATAAATCTGAGGATGTTTATCGGACATGCTTGGTTTTTACTGCAGGTAATGCGTTAATCTTGTAATATCAATAAGGACCTAGGTAATGTTACCGTTAAGCGTTGGTTGAGTGATGGAGGCATTTGATTTATTGCATTTGTAGAAAACTATAAATGCGGTTATACCAAGCAAATGTATAGCAGCACTGTTTGTATCTTCGACTGTCATTTATTGCACGTGCTACAAAATCATTCTGTGCAATGGAAGATTTACCAACGTTACACCGGGTCTGATACAGTTTTGCCTATACATGCGTGAGACTGAGGCGCCTGTTTATTTTGTTTTAAGTGCGTGCAGGGTGTGAGAGGGGAATCGATGTGCTTTGATTACAGCTTGGTAGTTGTAGTCTGTGAAATTAAAAGCATGTGTGTGTGAAGTATCCAAACAATGACACCTTCATTTCATTATGGCTGCTTTAGCAAAACACCTTAAGCTACTGTGTAGTGGGTCCCATTTAGAAGTGGCTACTTCATTCAAGCTTTCCTTGACTCATGGAGCTGCGTGAATGTTATTACAACTTTTCGCCAACGATATGACAGTTTAAGTCCGCTTGATACTGTAAGGCGTAAGCCATTGGTTTCAAAGGAGATTTTATTTGTGTCGCCAGCATAGCCTATTGACAATTTATGTTGTCAATAGGCCTACCTTATAATCCTACCGGTAGCTTAGGGAAGCTAACAGCTTTCTATTAGGATCTAGTTTGTTAGTTACCGTTTTGTCATAACTCCCTGATGCATTTTTGCATTTAGAATAGCCAGAGCGTGTATATCTCAATCGGAAAATTCAACAATATCGGGTGCCTATGGACTAGGCTGGGTGAACCCAGCCTGATCTGCCCGCTATTTATTTTTTGATTTCTTAAAAGATTGAGCTTGGTCTGATGAAAGCCAGACTAGCCATGGACCTCAGTTAAACAATGCAAGGGAACATGAATCAGCCTATATTTGCACTAACAATAACGGACAAAAGCTCTTCAACTTTGGCCCGTTAAAATGTGTATGAACAGTCTAGCGACGCATTTCATCAAGGCCCATTTGGACATGTCAGTTATTTGCACCACTGGTTAGATGTAAAACAGCATTTCGTTTCAGACTAGGCTACTGTTACTTAATTTGTGCATTAACAATAACGTTTCAGACTACTGTTACTTAATTTGTGCATTGACAATAAAGTATTACATGAACTAAAGATGACTAAAATCTTATGTAGAAGAAGAAACATTCACAAAAAATCCATCCATCCAAAATGACCTTTGTTTTGATAGCTGTTGAAAACGGCATGGAACTGACAGAGATGTTTTTGTTTAAAAATACATAAAAAATAAATAAATAAATAACATTATGCTGATACCTTTTGCTTTTCCCAAATACAATGTAGCCTGCAGGTGTAAGTGACCTTTCATCAATCCAGTTGCAATGGATGAACTGTGATGAACTGCCCTACTTGTGATTGTTTAGAGATTTTAAAGGTTTTATAACAATTCTACATCTTCTTTGGCTATTCTACAATCTATTCACCTTTTCAGCACCAGTAGGGTACTTTCTGTGCAGCCGCACACACACACTCAGGCATGCCAAACAAGCATACACAAAAGTTTCAAGAGTGGGGGATGGAGTAAAATATGGAGACAAATTGAAGTGTGATTTATTTTCGCGGAACGGATGTACAGGACTGAGCGGCGGTCATATTTTGTACCGCTATGCGGTACATCTAGTTTATTTAAATGTAGGCTAAATGTTTCATTCACAAGAGAAAGCAGTGCTTTCTCGTCTGCCTCATTCAGTCATTATATCCAGACTGCACTTGGGCAAATGTCACTATGACATGTGATTAATCAGCGTTAATTGTTTGTGTTATTCTTTCATGTTATTCTTTCTTTAATTAATTAATTGAAATTAACTTGACAGCCCTATGTTTTATACAGTAGTGATCATTTTTTCATATGGCTCAAGTAATATAGAGTATTTGTCTAACGAGCCAGACCCACATCAAGATGTAGGGTCCGGGAACTCACCATTGGCAGTGCTCAATCTGAGGGGCAGGATAAACGGTTGTCTTTCAAATTCCCTCTGCATGCAATAGAATAGCGCTACAACCCATGAGTCCCATGCGTTACCCATCAGCGGAGCTACTTGGCTAGTTGATCAAACTATTGCCAGCTTAAAAAAAAGCTTAACTTGAGTTGCAACCAAAGCCGATTCAAAGACCGCAGTTCACCAGCAGCAGCATCCAACTTCTTTGTTTTCAAGTAGCAGGGAATTCACATGAAACCGTCGCACCTCTGCCATCATTACGTTATGTCCATAGACTCTATACATGATGTGATTGGCCTGACTTGAGTTTGGTTTTTCCAGCTCGCAAGCCAGCTCACGGAGAGTATTGCTGCCGCTAGGGTGCGTCTAGATTTCTAGGCTACTTCTTTGCAATTATAGAAATAAAGTATTCTCAGTTCAATTTGTCACTCAATTTTTCACAGAATTTTCTGCGCTGCCAGAACAACAAGACAAATTACAACCTGGTGTGTGAAACTCTACAGTTCTTGGACATTATGTGTGGCAGCACTACAGGAGGATTAGGTCTACTTGGACTTTACATCAATGAAAATAATGTTGACCTCATCATTCAGACCCTAGAAACACTCACAGAGTACTGCCAAGGACCCTGCCAGGAGAATCAGGTGAAGTAATCAATCCATTTAGCACTCCTGAGTATCTTGGGGCAGGCAGTTGGCTATATTTTACATGCAACATGACACTCATGGAAACTCTAACTACAATGCAAATGTTGATGGACATAATACATGATGTACTGTATTGTATATGTAGGGGTCCAAGTGGAAATGGAAGTTTCTGGTAGACTGTGCCTTACCTGAAATTCCGTCCGTAGGGGGCACTACAGCTGCCACATCTCATTGTGGTTCTGTTGCCAATATCTTCTCTTCTAAAGGTCCAATCCTATTCAAACTTGCTACACACAATCAATACAACATTCTTTGGACGTACATCAATTTTTTTAGCCAGTATTCCGAAATTCTGTCCAAAGGTGGGGATACAGCCACCACATGTCAGTATCTCATGAACTGAAAAATGAAGGAAAAAATGGAAATTTGGCACACTAACACTTGGTGTTATTTCATCACATTTCCTAATCTGCCAATTGACTCACTCTTCAAAATGGTCAACGACCAATCAAATTTCAGTTGTCAATATATGACATTGTCATTGTAAATGGCCTATTCTCATGAAACGTCATAGGTTTCTTCATAATGACACAGAAAAGCTATGCATCAAATATGACACAAATTGGCCACAAGTGGTCGCTATAATATGAACATTTACATTTTGCCTCATATTTCAGAAACTGCCAGAGACAGCACAAAAAAATTCCCGCTTCATTTCTGAATCAATATCTTCTGAATCTAACACCAATTGTTTTTCTATTTTCACCCCATTTCCTGCCAAATTTTCTGAAATTCCGTACATAGGGGTGCTAAAACTTAGCCTAGCCACACCAACCTAGATCTCCTTTCAGTAAGATACTAGTCTGGAACACCATACAGTAGTTCATTAACGTTGCCATCGGTCGGGAGATTACCTGCCCAATCAGCGACGAGAGGGGATGGCGCTATAGTTTCAAAATTGAAAGTGGCTGGGGTAAACGGTAGTAGCAATGCATGCAAACATTAAAAATTGCAGTCGGAAGAATGTGTGAATGTATTTACAGCAAAGGTAGGTACCACATACATAGTTTCCTGCCAATGCTGTTTATTGTCAGTTTGTAAAGTTTAGGCGAAGTAAGAAGTAACGTTATGAATCCCTGCTCAATGTGATTGGTTAGGCTGGACCAGTGATTTCAAAGTTAACACAAAGGCTACACCCGTTGCGATGGAATGTTGAAAAAGGTTCACAATCGTGAGTGACCAGACTCTATTCACTTAGTGAATGAGTTTGGTTTACCAGGCTAGCTAAAACTACCACATGTCAATATTTCATGACCCAATTCACATAGACATATAAAAATGGGTGTGTGTATACTTTGTCTCATTTCCTCTGTGACCTTCAACCTGCTGATGGGAACTTCTTTCAATTTAGCTTGGACCCCCGATAATTACTGCCTGTGGTTATATTTATATATTGTGTTTATAAATAAATAAATAAATCACTAAATATTTGGATGTGTAATAACTGTTTCTCCCTTTCCCTCCCCAAAGACCTGTATTGTTACCCACGAATGTAATGGCATTGACATCATAACTGCCCTCATCCTGAATGATATAAGCCCTCTGTGTCGGTATCGTATGGAAATGGTGTTGCAGCTCAAGGTTTTACTTACTGTCCTATTTATTTTAAGTAGAGATTAAGTTCAAATGTATAACCAAAATATGTTTAAATGTTGCTCTGCAAAATGTACTGTCCTTTTCTTGTAGTACATGTAGCTGTTCATTCTTGTGATGTCTGAAAGACATGTTTTTTGAGCACTGTCACTATCACTTTTGAGCACTATCACTGTCATTCTTATTTCAGGACAATGCCTCCAAGCTCCTGCTTGCCTTGATGGAGAGTCGTCATGACAATGAGAATGCAGAACGGATCCTGTTTAACCTCAGACCGCGGGAACTGGTTAGGTCATAGTCTTGTTGGAAAATTTGTATTTGTAGTGAACAAAAGAAGGGCAATAACCTCTAAAAATTCAATCCACAGTCAGGATATAACATTATAGGTAAACCTAATCACATTAATGGTACTCCTCAAAGGGTAAATACTATGATATGTTAAATAGGTCACAAATCCAGTATAAGGCACATCCTTCAACCAATGGTTCAGTGTAACACCCACTAACATAACTTCCCGCCAAAGTAATAAACCACCAACGGAATAAAAATCTGCATGTTTTAAAACCCACCAAGGTAATAACTTCCCACCAACATAATCATTTCCCACCATGTAATAACCAAATAATTATTACGTTTGCAGGAAGTTATTATGTTGGTGGGAAGGTTAAAAAAGTTAATGTAATAACTTCCCACTAATTTAATAAATCACTAATTTAGTGAAATGATATCTGTTTCTACAGTACTGTATCTATCCGCCTGGCATGCTTTGTGCACTCATTCATGAAAAATTTACTACATACAGTAAATACTTACTTGCTATCCAGAAAATAATAATGTACAGATAAGAGCTTAACCCTTTACAGACTGCACAGAACATTCCATTTTTCAGACTTGATGCCTTTGTGGCACAAAAATGCTAATTGTGTGGTTATGCTACATGACAAAGATACAATATACCCACCATTGTAATCAGGAGAAATAGCCCTTTAACACTGTATAAAATATAATTAATAAGTTTGAGTTGAACACAAATCATTTTTAGAAAATCTCTTCAAAATCCAATCCCCAAAAACATGAACATATCAGTTTGTTAAGATTAATCTAATTTCCCGGCAATCTAAAATGCATGGTCAATATCTTAGGGGTTTGTCCAGTCCACAATGGGGGTGGTTTTGTTATGAAACATTATCAAACGTCGGGCGAATGACGCAAAAAGGCAGTTCTTATGTATCTTAATCAGTCTTGGGTGTGTTTTGGCCGTAACATCCTTTAAACCAATGAAAATGACATCTGTCATTCTCTTCAACAGCAAGCAGCACAACTTCAAACAGCGTATCGGTATTTTGATAGTCAGCGACACATTTGAAGGAATCTGCTTGCATGTGAGACCGAATGGAACAGGTATTCCACTAAACCATGCTTTACTAAAACCTAGCAGAGTATAGCCTAGACGCATCTGCACTCGTCTACTATTTGATCTCATTGGCAAAGTGAAACTAACTTCACAGCAGAGGCGATTGCTCTAAGACTACAGGGGAAGCTCAGCCTCCTCTAAAATATCACGGAAAATCGCATCAAATAACAGTATTACATTAGCTTCTAGCCTACTATTCCAACTAGAACATGCTGAAAACATGTTCATCTTCATAGCTAGTTTGTTCAGCAATAAGGTTTTGCCGGTCATTTATCGTGATTTCGCACCCGTAATACATTGCTGTGACGACACGATCCATCAAAAAACGATGCAAAAAACCCCATAGACGCTCGGCTTCACTGGACTTTCAATAGGCGTGTTCGTCTTCATGCAGATCCGTGCAGATCTGACTTGATGTGATGCATGCTTGGTTGAACACAATGGAGAGCTCCATTGTGCTCAACCCAGCATACAGTACATCTCATCAAGTCAGATCTGCACAGATCTGCATGAAGACGAACACGCCTAATGGCACTACAGAGTGGGCTGATCTCAGTGCAGAAAAGCTACACGTTTATTGGACAAGCGCCACAAAATCGTCATTTCCAGGGAAGCCCGGCGTCTCTGGGAGTGAATGGGACAGTGGGATGGCCTGGACGCCGAGCTTTTGTATGATGATTGGAGGAACCGCTATAGAGGCTGGACTCTTTTTGATTGACAGCATATGTCGCGATCTGACAGGAGTGGTTCAAGTTCAATGGATGCGTGTTGGCAGGTGAAGTCGAGAGGCAGGCAAGGCAAGTTGCAGCTCAAATTCTCATAATTTGGGAGCAATACAGTCGGTTTCTATTTGTCTTTGTAAATAGCATACTGTAAATAAAACCGTAATGTGGAGTTACAGAGTTTGTGACTTGCTTTTGTTTCAGTTGTGTATTTAGGCTAAGTTAGGTAGCGCGCTATAACTAATATATAACTACATGCCATGTCTGCCGTCTATAGCCTACTGTTTGGCCTATTCTGGGTTTTGGGATCATTTTTGCCCTCAAAGAACAATATAGCACCTTAATAATATTAATTTAATAATTGACCATTTTTATCAGAGCTTCCCCTGTTCCAAAGAGCAGCAATCGCCACTGCTTCACAGTGGTGTCATAGTCAACGACCAGTTATACACAGTTAATGACTTTCACTATTGACAAACAATGGGTTACCATCGAAACAGCCTGAAAAAAGCAGCACTTACCCCAATAATATTCGAATGACTGAATAAAAAACCGAAACCGAAAGACTAGAGCTGATAATGTTTGCCCGGACCTGATGGGACCCGACGGGATCCAGCAGGTTCGGTCGGGTTCAGGCTTTCTATAATTTCTATCATTTCACGCGGGCTCGGGCTGGGCTCAGGCTTGCGCGGTAGGCTAAATGAGCGGTCAGGTGATGCATTTCGATTAGCTGCGAGAAAGATGCAGAAATGGATGCTGAGGAGGTGAAATGGAGGCTGGCCTCTGGCGATTACGTTTTAGGTGCAACAGCAAAAAAAGCAAAGTCTGAGGTGTGGAAAAATTTTGATCATGTGCATAATGAGAATAATGAGCCAGTGGTTATCTAAAATCCAAAGGATGTAACATTCTGCAGAACAACAGGGAATTCGTTGCTGATAAGGCATGTTGATCAAAGCTAAAAAATACAAAAAACGCGCACATCCAGATCCAAACAGGTGCTGGACCCAAAAATTTCAGTAATAAAAAATGACGTTAGTCCACACACTGAAAACTCCTTATAAAAAAGATTTAATCACCACATGTGACGTTTCGGGCTGAATGCCCTTCTTCAGACATGAAGACCACAAGAAGACAAGGCACATATATACACACACCAATCACACCATGTTGATCAAAGCTGCCAGTGCCCATCAGGATCAACCTACAATCACATTGTTTGTTACAGCAACAAAACTAAAACCTGCAAAGGTGAAACAAATGGTTACGGAGGAGAAGTGTGTCAGCTTTCGCTGTAAAGACATTAGGCCTTTTAATGTTGTAAATGGCGAAGGGTTTGAAAAGCTGGCGCAAGAACTAATTGATGTCGGGGCTGCGAATAGGAGGGTTCCCGCAAACTTCAGAATGCTGAGATCTTCTGATGTTACAGAGGACTTTTTTATTTCTTTGTTCCAACTTCCAAGTGGCCCAGCCTACGTTAGTCATGAATAATTAAATGTATAAATAACTCATTCTTGACAAAAGGCAAAAGAGCTGCGTGCGAGCGGACATTTGAATAGTGTTGGGCTGTAAACGGGTTTGGGCTTTTAAAAAGCTTTCAGTCTCGGGCCGGGCTCGGGCTGATTTCTGTCGGGCCCGGGTCTTGTCGGGCCTAACTTTTAAGGCCCGATTACAGCTCTACTAAGGACATTTATCCTGCAGAGGAGTTGCTGCTTACATCTTGTGACCGTCTTCAGCTGTGCTTCATATGTGCCTTTTGCTATAGACCAGGTTTTTCTTGGTCAGTGGCGTACACACACCACACCAGACCACACCTTAGGTCATTAATTGCCACACCCATGAGCGCATTGTTCAATAAAAGGGACACGCATGGAGAATACGCTTTGCGCTGGGTCAAAATAGGGCCCATGGTTTTTAAACAATACCTTCAAAATGCAACCGCAAAAAACATGAAAATATCAATTTGTCAAGATGAATCTTACTTTTTCCCTAATGTCTATTATAGATATATTGTGTGAAAGATAGATATTTTTGTGTTCTCCTCAATGAAAAAAAAAATGAATCAATTTTATCATCTTTGGTTCAGAAGTTATGATCAATTTACTCGAAGTAACAAGTAGAATTTTTAAAGAGTAGAATGTTTTCATTCCCCAATTTGACATCAAAATTAGGGGCAGCCGTGGCCTACTGGAATAACGGTTTATTTGACAAAAAAATACAGATTAGGTAAACTTAAAGTTGAAGCATGGGAGTGAATCTTATCGAGACGACGCAACACAAGCAACCTTTTCTGGGTTGACATTCTACGCGCAAGCGGCAGTGCTGCGCTATGAAACCCATTATTGTCAATGGCTTGCGCGTGCAAGAACTGGCCTGCCGCTGCGCTGCAAAAGCACAGTACAAGCGGCATTTTGCTGCTTAGCCGCTCTTGCGCGTGCCACGGTCAAAGTTGAACCATGTTGATCTTTGACTGCGGATCGCTGTAAATCATAGGTCTTTTGCACTGACCCTGGCGGTAACCAAAAAAAAAGGTTTTAGGCAACCTAGCGGCGAGCGCATCGCATGCCGCGTACAATGTGAACCTGGCTTAACGCTGCGGATCCACTTTTGTGACACAACTGAAGTGTGATGTCACGATGCCTCCCCTCATTTAGACCACCACCTAGGAGTCCCATAAAACAAACAAAACTAGGATTTGGAGAAAGATATTGACTGTTGGTGTTTCTGGTGAGGGTTTGAAATTACATTGAGTAGTGGCCTGTGCAGACTACACGATTCTAGCCCGATTTTGTCGTGACGAATTTCCAGTGTTGTGCCCGAATATGAAAAGTCGAAGGAGGAAGCATCTTGTAATGTGACATATTCAACGACCTGTGAATTATTGTCTGCGATGTTCCACGACTCCTCAACCAAAAGTCTTGCATGTCAGAATTTTGGGGGAATATCCTACGACTCCCGTGTTGACACTGCATGTCAACACGGGACAAGAAACCTACGATAGATAGGCTACATGATCTTGTAATCTGGCCAATCTTATGACCAAGACATGGTAAGAATTTGTGGTTATCTGAGCGCCTAGTCTGACATGTTCAATCGTAAAAGATCATCGTGGATGACGATGAAAAAAATTGTGTAGTCTGCACAGGCCATAAGTTAAATAAGACAAGATTTCGAAATGGCCTACATTGTTTTTATTGGCTATTAATATTTTCGTATAGTGTTAAATACATTCCTAAAATGGTTGTACATTTGTGAGAAACACTTAACACAAGTTAAAACGAACTGACTATGAGCTGCAAACTGACATTTTAAAGAAACGCCCACACACATCTGAACGAGGGGAGGCATCGCGACATCACACTTCAGCCGTGTCACAAAAGTGCATCTGCAGCGTAACTTACAGCTAGTTTCTGTATCATTATATGACAAGCAACATTGTTCAAAAATAGAAGAAATCTTCTATTTTCAGTGTCAGTCTTAGGTATCTAATCTTTGTTGACATATAGTAACCCCCCTAAAAATGACTGAAAATTATGAGTTTACTAAAGATTACGGTGTGCTAAAATACTCATTATCAGCTGAAGTGAACACACACACACATATATTATGTTATGGCCATACATACACAGTGTAATTACCTGCAAAATAACTTAACTGGCAAGAATCAAGTGATGTCATGATACAAGAGTTACAATTGAACATATTGTGATGCTGGAAAGCAAGTTTTTTTGTTTTAGTGTAAAAAACAGACCACCATATGCATAAAATCACAAGTCTACATTGTTATGTTGGAGTGAAAGAGTAAAATGGCTGAAGATCAGTGCTTGCGGGTTTAAATACAACACAACCAAGAGCCCTGTCTTTCATGAAACTTTGCATGTACATTTAAAAAAATATATATTATACAGTACAGTAATATTGCAATACATGAGTATACCGACATTTCTCACATTGCAAGTCTACAAAGTGGTATTAATACAATTAGTTATGAGGCTTTCTAATCTGTTTCAGGCTTAGGACAATAACTTGAAATGTGAGCATTTTATTTCAAGTCTCACTTGACTGTCAAGGATTGCAATTCAGTCTTTTAAGACATTTTGTTGTCTTGCAATCATAGATATTTGTGCATGACTACCCACAGGTTGAGGTTATCAAGAAAGCATACCTGCAGGAAAGTGATTGTGAAGAAGGAGAGGTTTCGCCAAGAGAAGTTGGTCACAACATATACATCCTAGCCTTGCAGGTACAGTAGAGCCCTTCACATGCCTCAGTGTTTTCCTTTGATAGATAGATAGATAGATAGATACTTTATTGATCCCCAAGGGGAAATTCAAGACGGCCGTCTTTGCTTTGCCTTGGTCAAATGCAATGTTTTGCAGAGTGCCTCCGCTGTCTTTTTTTACACTGTAAGTCTTTTTCAATGTCAGTATTTTTTTAATGTGAGGAGAGGAGATGGACAAGAAAAAAATATTATTTAGATAGATCTGGTGGGCAATTCATCTCTGAACAGGCATGGCTAAATATGTGGTGATTAGAAGAACAGAAAGTCCAACAGAAGTCAGTTCAATTTGCATGCTAATCCACAAAGAGAAATCTACATGGATCTGAGTTTCCTTTGTTTGATAATTACCCGACTTTGACTAGGAAATAACTATAAAGTCCAACAAATTCTGTCCGGTCACAATGTCTGATGAAAATTATTTTCACCAAACACAATTTGTGTAAAATGTGCTAAAACAACATTTTTGGCTACACTACCCTAGTACATTCAGAGTATGCCAAAGGATGGCTTGCCTATAGGCTACATGGAATGAAACCACTTGCAGCATTGTAACCAAAGATCTTAGAGTGTAGGGCTCTAGAATCTTCGATTAAAAGGGCGCAAGAACAAAAAGAACACACACGCACACACACACACACAAACACACGCATAAATACACACACACACACACATAAAGACACACACATAAACACACAATAGACATGCAGGCATACGTACACACACACTCACATGCACACACACAGGCATGCACATAAGCACACGCTACCACGCACACACACAAAAACACAAACGCGTACATGCATGCATGCACAAACACACATATGCACGCACACACATACACATAAAAACACACACATAGGCAAGCAGGCACACGCACACACACACATAAACACACACACACACACACGCCATTACCTCCACACACCCACTCGCAAGCAAACACACACACACTCACAAGCGAAAACACACACAGAGATGCACACATGTACACAAAAAGAAACATGCACACACTAACTTACTGTACATACACAAAAGTTGCAAGAGTAGGGGATGGAGTAGGAGATTTATTTTTGCTGTGCAGGACTGGGCGGCGGTTATATTTTGTACCGCTCTCAAAATGTCACCACTTTAAATTAAAATGCCACCACTTATGGTCTAAGAATCTATCCATTACACTGTCATAATAGTGTCATCACAGCCAGTTTTGTGAAATATCCTGTCACACATCTATCTGACCAAGTGCTAGAATTGGTCTTTACCTTTGCACATCTAATTATAATAATCATTGTCAACATGCCATGAATACAAAAAAGAGGTGTATTTTCTGTTTATGTCAAGCTGTTATGGCAAAAACATCCTCTGGTAATGTCATCCTGTTTAATGTCAAGTTGTCTTAATAAGGACACTCCAAACAAATTTAATGTCAAGTTGTCATGACAGCTATATCTTCTGGTGATGTCATCCTGGTTAATGTCAAGTTGTCATTACAAAGACATTCCAAACATATTTAATGTAAAATCGTCATGACCAAGACAACTTCTGGTAATTTCACTTTGATTAATGTCAAGTTGTCATAATCAAGACAACCCAAACAATGTCGACTTGTCATGACAAAAACGGTATCACACTTAATGACAAGTCATAAACGTTTATGACCTGTTTATAACATTTATGACATGTTTATGACAGCGTCATGACATAGTTATGACAGTGTCATGTCCCTCTTATGTCGACACTGTCAAGTAAAGTGTTATCTAAAAAGGTTATGTGTATGTTACATGTATTTGAATGTAATGATTTTGTTTTATTCTGATTCATTGTTATCTTGTTATTTATTCGGATTACTGTAATTGCTACTCACTTTTATCTTTGAATATGTGGGGAACAGGAAAATTAAGGGGAGGTACGACACTTAGACTTGCATGTAGCCGAACTCTATTTATTTTCGCGTTATGTACAGTAGCCCTCTAACAACTGTTCGGTCTTGTGTAGGGGGCACATTCGTTCAGTGTTCCTGCTAGACTTGAGGGTGAAAAGCAGGTAGCAAATGACTCTACTCCTAGTCAGCACCTTGGTAGAAGGGGTTTGCGTGTAGCATAACCTTTGAATCACCGGTTTACTGACAGGGCCGTCAGGTCACTCACATGCTATCGAGCCCTATGCCCAGTTAGGAGGTCCCCGTGCATCAGCAGCTGCCAGGGCTGCCCACGTAGCATCAGCCTGACATTTAACATTAAAGGGTTGGTTCAGGATTTTGGACATAGGACCTCATTTCCAAGTTAGCAAGTGTGATATTTATCAGTGGAGACCGTTTTCAACATGTTTCATCCAGTCCTTCTAGTTGCAGACTTCGCAGGTGGTAAGCTAGTGCAAGTCAATGGTATGTGCTAGCCTGTCACTAAAAACAGTCTTGCCCACTCCACAGTACACCCAAGGCACATAAACTATAACGGCAGACTATCGATGTAAATGTCTGTGTTGATAGAATAATGTTACAAATAAAACTATCCTTGCATCTCAATGATCACATTACATCTTGAGGGACTAGTTTCTCAGCAGTGGCGGAATTTTACTTGCTCCGGTTAGTAGTACTGCGCCGAAAAGTAGCTTATATGCCTACTACCAACTACAGTGAACAGTATAACTATTGCAATGTGATGCAAGGGTAGTTTTATTTACATTGCTTTAATGCTAGTTTAATGCTATTTATCAATTAGGCTATTATTTCTGTATCAGTTTAGCATAGCAGTATAATCGGCACTTCGTGTAGAAATTTGGGCTGAACGTCAGCATCCAGTTGACCAAAGTTCAAAATATAGGTGTCCTCTGATCCAGATTCACATCGATGCACCTCGAAATTGTTGCTTCATCCTCCAATGCAAGTGCAGATACCTCCCGTGCCTAGGCGTAATTCCGAAGCAGAAGAAAGCCTTTAGGTCGACAGTGACTAATCACTCTCCTTTTTTTATCACTGTTCAGGGTATGACACTGAGCAAACTCCCTGACTGGTATTTGTTTCCAATAAGCTTTCAAATGGTTCAGGTTTAAGATGGGTCTAAGACCCGACCTATTTTCGGCACAATAGAGTGACAGCTGTAAAACCTCTCCTACAGTATCTGTTAGGGACTGGCTGAATCTCCCGTCTCACGCTTGCAGAGTGACAGAGAGGGACAGTGATGAGAAGTACTGAGTGTAGGAGGGAGCGAGAGTTGCAGTGCTTAGCTGCTCAACACCATGGTGTTTGTGCACTACGCCAATTGTTCGGGTGAACAGCGAGGTGTGGATATGAGAGCAATATTATAATATTATATTACAATAATTAAAAATTTTGCGGGGCGCTAGCTGCACTCAAGCCGCTCCGTCTAGCGTGTTTTTGTTTGTTAATTTGTTATTTTTTCCCGATTTACCAAACATTTTGCCTTGGTTTATTTTTAATACTTTAGTTAAGTTTAGTGAAGTTAAATTAGTGGATATAGTGATCTTTGATTTAATTGTTTTATGTTATTTTTATTGCTGCGTGGATTGCACAAGTTTTGTCCAGAACTTTCATCCTTGCTGCTGCTCAAGGACATCTGGCTGAAGGGCCGGTGATCATCATCAGCTGAGCTGGTTGGTCGGCAGAGGAGTGCAGATTGAATAATATTTTTCAGCCGGTTAGACGCAAACCAATTGGACTAATTTAACATGGAATTTTCTTTTTTATTATTTCTTTTATTTTATTTCATTTCTATTTTTTTCTTTTTATTATTTGTTATGTGGTGGAGTAACGGTGGAGTGCTTTACCTAAGATATTCTCTGTAAGAATTGCACCTGCTGCCTCCAAGTCTTTCCGGAGCTTTCTCAGATTGCTCCTTGGCTCCTGGACTACTCTTCTGTCTATCCTCCTGACTCCCTGGTCAGAAATCTTGCGAAGAGCTCCTGTGCATGGCCGGCGTTATCACCCAAGCATAACCTTACCACCCAGCAGAAAATCCACCAGAATTTATCATTAACCTGTCCCCCCTATTAAGATTTTTAAAATTTTAACCTTACTCATCTTAGACATTATTTTGTCAATGTGGATTTCTTTCTTTTTCTCTGGCAGTTGGCACGCCACAATAAAGTCTTGCTGGTTCTCTTGAAACCTCCAAAAAAAAGCAAGGAAGATGGAGAGGAGGGCATCAGCTCCATGGTAGGACAGGCACTTTTTAAATTGTGTGTGTGTCTGTGTGTGTATAGTGCATAGTATTGTACTAGTGTAGAATCATTGAGGAACACCCATGCTTTTTTGCCATTAAGATATCAGAAATATAATGGATGCATTGTTAATAGTGTAAATGATTTTATTACACGGCTCTTCAGAGTGCTGCAGAAAGTTCCATTCACATGAATGGGCCTTCCCAACGTTCGGGCCTATGTTAAATCTACATAAGTCACCGGCAAAGCATTTAATCACCGCTGTCAATGGCAACGGGTTTTGTGATTCTGATTAATGTCTTTCTTTCATATCACTACGCAAGGACTGGAACTTCATTCAAACGTGAAAGCAGACGGTTGATCAGCTGTGTTCTAAAGAATGTTTGATTCAAGTTCAGCAGCGTGTGTTGTTGCGAACTATTTGTTTCTCAGCAAATGCCACGATGAACGGTAACAAATAGGCTAGGTTATGTAGGCTAAAGTCATATCGTGGGGAGTTTATCGTTTTGGCAAGTAGTTATAAGAAAGCGGGATAATGTATAGAGCGCGCCGGTCATTACTGTTAAAATAAGTCCCTTCAGGGGAACAAGACCCCTCCGCGCTTGGCGCCGGGTCCGGGTTCGCCTGTCGGACTTATTTTCCCAGTAATGACCGGCGTTCTATACATTATCCCTTACATTACAGCTAGTGGATTTCAATAGACTATATGCAGTATCTGCATTATCCATGTATCAACTAGACACTGTGCATTAATCCTAAAATATCATATGTATAGGT